>NC_044063.1:3615355-3915355 GCF_902167405.1 Gadus morhua
ACACACCCACATTCCCACATGGCACACCCATTCACACAAAACACACACACACACACACACACACACACACACACACACACACACACACACACACACACGCACACAAACACACACAAACACAACCTCCGAGAATATCCTTCGCTTGGGACCCCTCTGTTGATAATGACCTCAGCCTTGGCGCGGCGCAGGCCTGGACCAGGCGGACGACAGACCAGACGGACGACAGACCAGGGGCCTTTGTATGGAATCCCTATCTCTAACTCCCTGACCTTTTGGGCTGGTGGGGGCTGGTGGGGGCCGACGGGGCCAGGGGGGGGGGCGGGGGGGCACCTTTTCTTTTTTATTTAGAAGGGATATGGCTCGCTCATTGTTCTGTGTTGGTACCACTTCCCTGTGGTAAACACACACACCGCAGTTCCCAGGCTTCAACCCGCCTCTCGCCATCCCATCCCCGCCCCCCCCCCGCCATCATTACAACCCCACCACACCCTGCATAACCCCCCCCCCCCCCCACGCACACACACACACACACACACACACACACACACACACACACACATGAACACACACACACACACACACACACACACACACACACACACACACACACACACACACACACACACACACACACACAATTATAAACAGACAAACACACACACACCTCCCTCCATGTTGCGACACATTGTTTTGTGGTTTGGGCAACTTAAGGAGCCCCCTTCCCCCTCCCCCATCACAAACAAACACATCAACAAAACACCATCGTTAAGACGCACACCTACACTCACAAACACAACAACAAATTCTTGAAACCAATCAAACGCTGCACTACAAATTGACCTGTCTGTGCAGCATGTCACTATGACAACCTAACACAACACTTTTATTGATATGGAAACATAATGTGTGTGTGTGTGTGGGGGGGGGGACAGCGGCGTTCAGGACTACTGTGCGGTTTTTTGGGTTTATTGTAGTTTATTAAGACACAGGGGACGGAATTACACGTGGAGAAACAATGGCCTGGACCAGAGAATGGGACTGAAAATAGAGTTAACCGAAATGTGTGGCTTTGTGTGTGGGTAGGTACAGGCCCTCGGGGAAAGCCGGGCCCCCTGGGGGCCTCTGAGGGAGCGCTACAGGGCCATCCTTCAAGTGGGGGACAACTGCCATTTACAAACCCCCTAACCTGATCACCAGCGCTCTCCTGGTCAGCACGATTCACTAGAGTCAAGACGCCCCGGGAGGAGTGTGTTCGTTGAGATTAATACATAGATGTAGTTAAGAGAAAGGAGAGAGGGAGAGAGAGAGCGGGGAGAAATTAAGAGAGAGAGAGAGAGAGAGAGCGCGGGGAGAAATTAAGAGAAATTAAGAGAGAGAGAGAGAGAGAGGGAGAGAGAGAGAGAGAGAGAGAGAGAGAGAGAGAGAGAGAGAGAGAGAGAGAGAGAGAGAGAGAGAGAGAGAGAGAGAGAGAGAGAGAGAGAGAGAAAGAGAGAGAGAGAGAGAGAATCCTTCTTTTTTCACCAGAGGAAAGGAAAGTGGCCAACAGGTCAAACAGATGGAGGCGTTGATGGATGAGGGGTCCTGAATCACAGTCAAACCAGCCCCCCCCCCCCCCCCCCCCCCCCCTTCCCAGGCACCTACCAACCCCTCCCAGCCACATCCCAACAACTAGACCCCAACACACATTACCACAAATAATGCATCCAGCCGGGCACATTCGGGCACACAGGATGGCTGTACATGAGCTAAAGCAGCAAAAGAAGCTACTTGAATGTGTACTCTTGATGTGAGCACATTTGTGTTTAAGTTGTGTGGCATGTATTTATCTACACCTTGTCTGGAAAACATGTGCACATTTGTCGACCACCAAACGAGAACATATCGGTCCACAAATGTACCGCATATGTATGCACTTGTTTTTAATGTAAAATTTTTTGTTTCACAGAAAAATACACATTTCCAATGCTTGGTGCAATTCCCATAGCCTAGTTAACTATTGCAACAGGCAATGAGCCTGGATCGCCTCTATGGGACAACAAGGCGACATAATTGGCTCTTTCTTTCCATGCGCCTCCCCGCTCCCTTTCACCTTTGAAATGGCCCGATCTATTAACAGTTTTAATGAGCTCCGCTGGACAAACGCAAAATGCATGGCCCATTGCACAATATGAGGGGGACGCACTTCGCGGACTTGGAATCGAGATGCTCTGACGCACATCAACAACAAAAAAACGACACTCAACTGCGCCCAAGCGGTCTGGGATTCCACGCGCATGCAGAGGGCAGCCAGGCCCCACAATCGCTCGAACAACATTTCGAACAAATCGGTTCTATTAATTGATTTCAAGGCCTAAAAATAAAACATTTGCCATCACCCGAGCAAAGTACCCTGTAGCCGCGTCGAGGTTATTATTTACAATATAAAATCCTCGAGGATGCTTATTGTAATGTGCCGCCGCCATGGCTGAACTAAAGAACCCATTGAGAACAAGTTTCAGTGAAGCAGGAGTTTCTGTGGCGCGCCACGTCACAACTTGGGCATGTGGACAAATCAGTCAGTCGTCATCAATCACTTTTCCGTTCACCACCTCTCCATCACCCACCCCCTTCCCTACCGTCACCCATTTAACGTACCTATATTTTCCACGGCGCACGAAGGCCTACTTGCCGCGATTTCTCTGGACACTGAGACACACACTGAACACATTTACCAGCAGACCTCTTATGAGGGGGTCTGGGAATTTAAATATTCACTGTTGACATTGTGCAGAGCTGGCTCGGGGCCAAAAAGGCTCCAGTCCTCTAAGGACCGATGTGCCATACGTCTGAGAATTTCAGAACATTTTCTCCAGCAAACTTATTGGGTCTCTTCATCTTCCATCTCGACTAAACGCCAATGTATCCCCTAATTTCCAAAATCTTAGGATAAAAGGTTTCAAGTTATAGGAAGGACTATTGCTCCTTGCTATTTCCAATCTAAACATATTCAATGTTATACGCACGCAAAATGAGGTTTTGTTAAGTGTTGCGTGTGCATGTATGCGTTTATGAGCGTGTGGTGTGTGTGTGTGTGTGTGTGTGTGTGTGTGTGTGTGTGTGTGTGTGTGTGTGTGTGTGTGTGTGTGTGTGTGTGTGTGTGCGTGCGTGTGTGTGTGTGTGTCTGTGTGTGTGTGTGTGTGTGTGTGTGTGTGTGTGTGTGTGTGTGTGTGTGTGTGTGTGTGTGTGTGTGTGTGCGTGTGTGTGTTCGTGTGTGCGTGTGTGTGTGTGTGTGTGTGTGTGTGTGTGTGTGTGTGTGTGTGTGTGTGTGTGTGTGTGTGTGTGTGTGTGTGTGCGTGTGTGTGTTCGTGTGTGTGTGTGCGTGTGTGTGTGTGTGTGTGTATGTGTTCTGGCGCGCATGAACATGTGTGATTGTTTTTAACAAGGCCAGTATCAGTTAATAATTTTGTCTTTTAGAAATCCTTCCAGTTTTTATTTATTTATCCATGTTAGGCCTACAGTCAATTAAAAAGGGCAGTTTAACTATTGCGCAAATGTGTGCATCATTAATTTGACTGAATTACTGAACTTGTTTCACATAATCCCTCCTCAGATGGCTTTCGTTGAAATACATTCCACTCTATAAATGTTTAGAGTTTCATATAAACGATTTCGATTGAGACCAACTTAAAATAAAATAGAAATCAAACATAAGTTTGATTTCAGCAGCAATAAAAAAGCAGTTCTGGTTAATGAAGCACAGATTTCAGCCTTTATCGGACATAAAAGGATTTTACCTTTTTTTCATCACAAATCCTGGTCCAGTTGTACAAGGATGAAGCCCAAGGACTATAAACCAATGTCCTATTAAACATTTAAATTCAATGGCTATGGATAAATGTGAAATACCTATAAATACATATTCGTATAGACCTACGTATTATTTATTTAATTTGTTTAAAATAACCATTATGAAGCAAAGGAGGATGAGGAAAAAAGTCGACCAGGCAAAATATGAATAAAGAAACTTAGAGACTGGTCTCGAAATATATTGTTACGTAGTAGTAGTTTTAGTTTTTAATCCTCTCATATCGACTTTTTACTATTTATGTTTATGTATTTTTATTGTATAAATCCTTGATATGGTACAGCCATCATTTAAAAAACAAGCCCTCTTGAAATCGATAGATAAAATCATGTTAATTAAACATTAACATATTTTATATGAACGAATAATCCTTGATTAACATGTGTACAAAAGAATGCAACATCCTTGAGGTATGTACAGTCCCCTTGCATTAACCAACAACTCAGTAACCCTATCTTGTCCATATGTTGCACCTGAAACGTTCATGCACATAAAAAACGTGCAACGGTTATTTAGTCGACAGTGAAAACTGCAGAAAGCTTCCATTCAATCTGAAATCATTAAACCCTTCAACATGACCTACACCATGGTATTCGGTTCACCCCGGTGCAGCCTACACATAACACGACGCACCTATCCATTACATATCCCATTGAACCCTTTATAAACAATGACAATAACCACCGGTGCCAGCTTACATTTACACCACGCAGATTGTAGTTTTGTCGCAGTTTGTCCCTCTTATCTGAGAAGAGTCTCTCTATATCTTTTTCTGTAGTGCTCCTCCAACAAATGAAAGTTGCCCATGTCCCAGCGTCTGCACGCAACAGTCCTGCCCTGACAGCAGACTATAGGCTGCGCTGCAGCGCCCACTACATGCAACGGGGATCCCGGTGCCGGAGCGGACAACTGTGAAGTTCAGCCCCATCGTTCGCTAAACTTTTAACTTAGGTTTTTTTATACCCTACGACTCGGGTGTACGGGCTATTTTCGCGACAAGAGCGAAACTGGAAGGTACTGACAGCATAAACGCCAAATATCTAACCGACGGCTATGCAAGATAGAAGTGCGTGGAGAACTATGTGACTGTAAGGACTCCTGGATGCGGACGCAGCGATAAGTATAGACGGACAGGCTGTAGGTATAAGATGGCAGACTGAAAAGGCAAATAAAGGAATGTTGCACCTACTTGTAGCAAGTTTCCGTGCCCTTCCTTTGGACCTCATGGTGCCCGTCTTTCGGCGTGGGGGTTTGTTTGATTATTTTTCTTGGATGTTTTTCCTCCTTTTTCTTTTTTCCTCTGTCCTTTTCTCTTGTGTTTCTCAATCCAGACTCGCTATCTATCGTGCATTGTCAGTTTGGACACCTTCGCACATGCGCACACCGCTAGCCCGCCAGCGCCGCCAGAAAAAGTTTGGGACGATTGATCACTTGATATGAGTGATCTGGTCAGATGGCACTCCGCGTAGATCCCTCCGTTTCAGGGTTTCAGGGATCACTGAGTCATAACGTGCAGGAGGCTGTAGTCAGCGCCCCGGATCTACGGAGAGCTGAGGACCTTCATTAGAACGATCTTCAATGTACAAAGAGCACCTTTGTGTTGAAATTGTGTCACATTAATCAATGTCCATTTAAATTACCAATGTTGAATGTATTCATTAATTACAATTAATTGGTTTGCATAGGCTAGAGCTATTTAATTGTGTTTTTAACCGTGGTATAACGACCACTGGAAAATGAATGAAAAACTTCCCTGCTCCCAAATGGGCATTCAGCTGACTAGGTTTGAATGCTCAGTTTCTCCCCCCTTATGACAATTATTTAGCCTATATGTAAAAATCGAATATGCTCATGGGGAAAGCCGAAAGCTGGAAATGACTTTGACCGGCAGGAAACATTTCCCTTGTATTCTATATTTCTCTACATGTTTTGTATTATGTTAAACAATTAAGGGGGAAGGGCCATACATGATTGTTATCGTTTTCAGGCTTGAACTTCGATTAAGTTGAATGTTATACTTTTTCAGGTAGGCTATTTATTCTGACTTTGATCTTTATACTGAAATAGTCCAGTGCATAGTCAATAGAATATTAAGCATGCAACCTGTCAGTGATCAAATTGGTCCATTTAGGTCGAAGATATCAAAACATAACGTTTCTCAATAAAACCTGTGATTTGAAGAATTATTCTTCAAGAATCTCAAATCGAGTTACGCCAAATAATGTAGATGAAGCCAAACTGGGCAATTTTACGGCGTCATCTCACGAATAAACTTTTGCGGTGGGAACACGCATCGAGGATTTACAGTTATTGGGAGCAATTCAGTTTTTTGTTATTTAGCAGGCCAATTAATCCAAAGCTATTAAGACGTTATCATTAAGTAGCCGTGTATAGGGCTTTGGTCAATTTAAATACTTTTTATTACAATAGACTTAATTAATGACAGTGTGGGCAAGATCGATTTATAATGGAACAACTTTAAAACGGAAAACAGTTTGAGGACTGTGTGTGTGTGTGTGTGTGTGTGTGTGTGTGTGTGTGTGTGTGTGTGTGTGTGTGTGTGTGTGTGTGTGTGTGTGTGTGTGTGTGTGTGTGTGTGTGTGTGTGAGAGGGGGAGAGGGAGAGGGAGAGGGAGAGGGAGAGAGAGAGAGAGAGAGAGAGAGAGAGAGAGAGAGAGAGAGAGAGAGAGAGAGAGAGAGAGAGAGAGAGAGAGGGGGGGGGGGGGGGGGTTAAAGAAAAAGTGAGTATAGAGAGGGAGACACACAGAGGGAGAGAGATTGCATGTGCGTGCGTGTTCTTGTAGCGCGTCCATGTAGGAGCCAAGTGGGTGGTATAGTTTGGTATTGTGAAGTCTCTTTAAGGATATTTATATTGTGAACAGAGGATTTGAGGATTTCATTGAGTGAAACGGCGGTTTGTCATTTAACTAAGAGAGACTTGTACGGATTCTTTGGTGTGGTTGTACCTCACTCTACCTCTCCACTCTAATGACATAAATGGTGCTATTAAGTTGGCTGTAGGCCTGCGCCTGCACAGCGCTTACAGGCGGCCGCGCCGCGCGCAACCTCCTGGAACCCGCTCACACGTCTCTAGGCGGCAGCGAGGTAGCGTGCTCAATTAGCCTATAAATGGAAACAGTTTTCATTCAGTAGAATATATAACGAACTGCAGCCTATACATTCGCCTCCACCTCACTCTCGGTGCGCCTATTTGCTTCTCACTGCATATTTTAATTCGATACGCTCATCTCAGTTTGGCGAGTCAGGGGCAGGGTCCGAGGGGGGATTTCCCATCGCACTGTGCGGTTGTAATTATTAAAAATTAATTGGGTTCAAGACCCCTCTATTGCAAGTATAGCTAAATTATTGTCTCGTTTCTCCTTCAAGTCACTTTTAAATCACATTAAATAACACTAATATAGTAATGGATAGCCCATGTTAACATATGGGCTAATTAAGGATTTTACAAGGTGACAAAACAGCCTAATTCAAGTCATAAGGATAGTCTATGTTTCAATACAATATTAGTAATAACCATAATTAATATAATAATAATACAAAATATTATTATTGTCATTATTATTATTAATAATAATAATAATAATCATGATTATGAAAATAAATAATAACAATAAAATCGACGTTTATCAAAGTGACAAGGAGCCTGCGGCCATAAAAAATTACTATCGCCTGTGTGCGATTGCATAGTAATCAATCAATTTTTCAACAGGAATATTTATCATCCGCTGAACTTGAAACAAAGTGAGGATGGAAGACAACAATTCTGAGTTAGCCTGCCTATTAAATAAACTAACATCGATTTTTTTTAATTAAGACGACTTATTCCAGGTTTTTTCCAACCATCATAATTGTATTCAGCAGCAACAGCACAATAATGATAATAATAAATGAAATAATAATAAGAATTATTTTTATAATAAAAATATATGGTTGAAAACAGGCCTATAGGATTTATTCTTGACAGGCCTAGATTTACCACTTTCTTCTGGCTAAATTGAGGACTATATCCCAATGGACTGAAATAGGCTTTTTTTGCGGTCGAAAAAAGCCTATTGACCAGATGAAACGTTGATTATCGTTTCTATTCGAATCCGTATAATGACCCTTCCAAATTTCAGAAAATATACAGTCATATAATATAGGCCTATCCTATCTGATCTTTGTGGCAAAGTCATGCCGTGAAAAAATCTAGGTGAACAAATCATAATTAGTTAATTTGCGTAGAAAGGGAGCAGTTCCGTTATGCATTTTTGGTGAGATTTCTGAACTTCTGGTCTCAGAGACCAGCAGAAATCAAATAAGAAGAAGTCAAATAAAAAAGACAAGGAGATAGGTAACTTTGCTGCTTTCATATTTAACAAATAATCAAATAGAGGCACTTGGGTAAGAGAGGTAATCAGTATGATAGCCTATATAATAAGGTAGGCCTATAGGATTTCACATCCTGCAGGCCGTTTTTATTTTCTAAAATTCGTGAGTTGATGGATCAGGCCTAATAGACAAGAAAATAATACATTCATTCGATCCCGTGATTTTACATCAGACAATTCGCGTCTCATTAATCTGACCAATAATACCGCAGAAAGCTGCGGTATTGAACTAATTAAAACCTCGCCCTATTATGAGATTTGTAATATAAGGTTGCCACCTAGTGAACTTTTTAAGTACTGCTACTATTTCAAATCAGAACCATAGCTACAATTTCAAGATCCATTGACTAGAACCATTAGCCTATAAAGCCTACATATAATAGGCCTACATAATGCATTTAGCACAAGCTTCATAGATGCTCCAAAGCTACTTAATGGGGCTTCCTTTTTTTTTTCTACAACCAGTTATGCCCTGTTTATATACAGCTTCACCTGTAAATATTTATTAATTCATTCAAAATGTTAATTATTTTATATTATGCGGGGGGTGGGGGTTACTGATGGGTTATAAGTGAGAACACTGACATGGATCAATGTTCAATGCTCACTCACCAAACTCAAATTGCATGTAGAACATATTACCATTGGCATATGAAGTATTTTGGTGTTGGTGTTGGCTTCGACATAACTTGACGACTATACGACTTGCTGAAAGCCAGGCCCACCCACACCGAGAATATAAGTGTTTTTAATGATTCTTCCTGGATTCAGGATCAAGCCGGTGACATAACAATTAGCGTAAGACACATTCTGTTAGATTTAATGAGGCGGTTTGACGGAGTCTTCCAAAAGGTTTCATCTATCTCCATCCTATATCCTTGGTCAAAGAGATCCTGCACGAGCGGCACAAACACACATAAACCGACGCACACAGAGACACGGACACAGACACGGACACGGACGCGCACACACACACACACACACACACACACACACACACACACACACACACACACACACACACACACACACACACACACACACACACACACACACACACACACACTTGACTGAATACACAGAATCCTCCCCCATTGAGTCCGATTGATGTTCCTCATTGCTCCAGACCATTTAACCCAGAGATATGTGACAAGTCAATCAATAGCACACTACCATTATTTATCTTTGGTTTCCAGTAACCGCCTGGTGTCTTCGTCAGGTTTCCCGCTCGCTGGGCAATTAAGAAACAGACAATGAATGGGATGGCTTCACGTGAACGCCCCACAGGTATAAGAATACAACACAGTCTCAAGGCTGTCAATTCGATAGCTGAAGACAAATCTAATGTACTAGGCCTACCTCGGTGACTGCTTCTCTACTGCTATGACTGCAACAACATAAAAAATCTGGTATTCATGTATTTAGAATCGCTTAACTTCCCCATCGTTTTTGGACCCTGAAATGCCCAAGCTGACTCGCTGCCTGTTACCAAGCTGTGGTGGAAGAGGTAATTTATAATGTGAATAGAAACGTCAGTATACCTGCCTTGCTAAAATGTTTGCTTTACATTTCTTTATTTTTACCACCGCTCACATAGAGAATCTAACATATAAGAAGCACTACCATTTGAAGATGTTCTGGTAGGCCTACTCCTCCAGCAAGGGAGGGATTCCTCTTCCAAGGTTTATTCCATCTTTGGGGAGTTTTTCCTTGCCCTGAAAATGACTGTGTTGGGAGGTTGTGCAACATTTTATTCAATAAACAAACGTGATTGATGATAATCTCTGGTCGAATATTTTTTTAATTTGAATAAGAATTACAACATGCTTAATCAACCCCCACTTAGTTCCTGGAAGACAAATGGACAATAGAGAGATAGAGAGATAGAGAGATGGATGGATGGATGGATGGATGGATGGATGGATGGATGGATGGATGGATGGATGGATGGATGGATGGATAGATGGATAGATGGATGGATGGATGGATGGATGGATGGATGGATGGATAGATGGAGATAATTAGCCTACATTAGATGGATGAATAAAGCTCACGGTAAATCCTGATGGTGTCAGAAGGTTCTTCTCAGAGAGGACACGTAGAAAGAGGCTGAGAGAAACCTACACACCAGCGCGGACCCGCGGTGAGCACCGCCCGCGGTACCGCCTACAACCGAGGTGAACGGCGGCGCCCACCACGGCTAACTGAGCCATGCAGAACAGCACCATGCGGCCGGCAGGGACCAGGTGGTCCCACGTCCACACGCAGGGCCCCGCTCCCTGCAGCCCACCGCCCACCCCCTTCCTGGTGCTGTCCGGCACGGGGTTGTGAAGGAAGAAGACGGCCTTCACGTCCAGGAAGCTCTCTACCACTTCGCTTCCTGTAAGGCTGGTCACCTGACAGCGCCAGCTCATGTTAAGCCCCGCCCCCTCATCCTCCTCGGGTAGGGTCACAAACAGGGTGACGTTACAGCGGGCGGCCTGGGACTCAAACCTGTGGCAAACAGAGGTATAGTGGAAACGCATGTCGGAAGGTGTTTGGAGACGACGCAAGATCAAAGTTACAGGTTTTTTATTTCAACCTGCACTATGTTACTTTTCTACTGCAGCTATCAACTTCGATAAAAAAATATCTGAACAAGAAAGATCCTCAACGGGTCAATCCATCCAGGGCATATTCCTCTACAAATAATTTTATCCTGGTCCACTTTGGTCAAAGCAGGTGACCGGATATCCTTATCAGCCAATCAGAGATTATACATGCAGTAGGGTTTGTTGACCTAAAGAGGGAGGCCTCTTTCTGCATCGCAAATCAATCTACCAGTGGGGTTGGTGTCGGGTTCTCCTTTAACATGTGTGGCTTCCTTGAGAGGCGCAGACCTTCAGCGGGGAGAGAGGGGGGGTCTTACCTGGGGTGGTCTGGCAGGGTGGAGCCATGGTGGCCCAGCCCCCAGCTCAAGAGGAAGGAGCTGTTTTTGTTGTGAGAGAGACAGTTCCAGGGGTCGTGGTAGGTGTGAAGCAAGCAGTTCAGGGCCAGCCTCCCGCCAGGCTTCAGCTGGCTCAGTGGGCTGGTGGTGGACACGGTGAGCAGGGAGAGGTATACGTTCACAACAGCCTTGCGTTCACGGCCGTCAGGATAGCAAAAGTACATCCCCGCGTCTCCGGGCTGAAGGCGGCTGAGGCGGAGCGAGCAGTTGGAGCCGACCGAGGTGCGATTGGACTGCTGCGTGTCCTGCTGGACCTCCCCGTCTTTCACCTGCAGATGATGCTGCTTGCAGTTGCTCTCACAGAACATCCAGGAGCATTGTGGGAGAGGGTTGCTGTGGCCGCAGGGTAGGGTGACGTTGCCATCGACGTTGCCGTACACTCGGGTCTCGGGTTGGCTCACGCCCATCACACCTGCGCAGGTAGACACACGAAAACGATTTTTGTGTAAAAACGGAGAAGTCTTGTACGATCGGACTGACCGTACGGTCCGTACGGATCCGGGCTTATACCGAATTCTGCGACCCACCAAAAAGTATGAACCCAGGGGGGCGCTGTGGGGCATTTTCTGCAACATGCACGAGTTTGAGGCGTAGTGTGCATTATAACAAAAACTTAAATAAAACTTAAGAGCTCCCCCCACCCCCTCACCTTTATTAAATGTGCTTAATGCATTGATTTGATTAGCATTTTACAGACCCATACAATAGACAGGGCGTTTTGTAGGCCTACGGACAATCACCGTTGATTCTTTCCCCATAAAGAGCTACAGTCAATGTTTAATTAGGTTGTTTACCTTTGAGCATTTCCTATAATACACTAGGCCTACTCTGTAAAATGCTGTATAATTAACCTTTGTATCAAGAAAAGAAAGACCCACCAGTGGGGGGGAATCTTATATTTTATTTATGTTTTGGATATAAGGCACACCGTTTTTACGCCTGTCTGCGGTGCCTACAAACGCACTTTTTTGAAACCAGGTCCGTTGAAGAAGAGAATCGCCCCCCCCCCCCCCCCCCCCCCCGCGTTTTCGTGTTAGGATTCGCGTTTCATTGGTTTTCATCCCCTTTGTGAATTGAATTACAAACTGTACATTCAAAAGTATTTTATGCTCAAACTACCAGGTTTAAAAACTGCTTTCTCCGTTTGTATACAGCCCGCAGGCTTGATGCGCATGCTCCGCCTCAACGTCTTCTTTTTTTGATGGCGAACCAGCGCTTCATGTTATGCAACTTTTATATGCAAAATTAATTTATTTATATTCAAAAAGCCCTTGAATATCTGCTACAGCGTTCAAGTTCCATCCTTGGATTTATTTAGCTTTGAGGCATTAAAGGACAGAACACGCCATGTTTTGAAAATATATATAGCCTATATATTTTTACACTTTAAATAATACCTAAATCATATTTTACACTGTAAATAATGTAGACTCCATATTTCGTCCTTTCCCACAGAATCTCCCCCCTCTACTGGCATGGTTAATTTCTCGCAAAGGCAAAATTCTGCATGTAAAAAGCAGCAGATTTACCACTCAAAAAATAAGTAGCCTATTTGTATATCTTGCACAAATGTACAAAAAATATGGTTAATTAAAATGCTCTTATTTAGGCATGAAAGAGTCCCTGTGTGGATTAGGGACCTAGAGGAAATTGTATAAAAACCGAATAAAAAATATATTATTAAAGTTTCACGGGCAGATAACTACCTCAGTTGAGGGAATAAACTATGAATACATATCCTAGTGACCCTATAGAATTGAAAATGTTAGTACCTGTTAGAATGTGATGAAGCAGGAGTATTGCTAAGAGATATGCATGCATCCTTTGTTCTCTCTTCTGTCTGTTTGTCTGGCTAGTCGATGTTTGTTGCTCATAGCGGTAGAGTCTTTTGTGACCTGGTCCGGATGGTTAAGTGTGTGGTCGGGGACGTCTCATTTCCTGTCAAGAGATTTGCAACTTTCCTCGACGACGGGTTTCAAACCTTTCATCCACCACAAAAAATCGATAGCACTTCGGCCACATTCTGCATTTTTGTCAGTGTCCAAATATTATTTGTGCTTTTAGTTTTCGAGGAGGTTGTAGGCATGTTGTGGGGAAGCCTTTCTCATGTCTTCTGTTATTTAAAAAAATGCTGACTGCACTGCTTGAGGTGAAAGGGTTAAATGTGACAACGCATAGATTAAACTAAAGATGTTTGTCAGCGAAAGAGGCCCCGGGGAGGGGCAATGTTACAGAGGAAACATTTAGCGGTGGAAATATGATTTCGATTTCTGATTCTGTAGCTACCCCGCTGAGGTTGCACCACAATAAGACCAGGCTTCTAAACAGAAAGACCTTCACAACTCACCCAAAATGGGTGCACCCCTCTCGTAACCTCAACACAGTAACCCATCAGAAAATAGGTGTACTTTAGTGGCTTGAAAGTTGTTTCAAGACATTCCTGCGATTCAATACAAAACAAACCCTTTTATTGGTTATATTGAATTAAATGGTAAACTCATGTTTAACATGAGGACGACGATCATGACAATAAAGACGGGGATAAGGGTGATTATGTTTTGTTCATTGGGATGGTACTGGCTTGTTCCCACCAGTGATGATGAGGACGCTGATGGAGATGTTTGGTCCGCACAGTGCTGACTGAGTTGCCGTGGTGATGATGATGAGGATGATGTTGATGGTGTTCTTTGTCTCACGGTGCTGATGGTGAGCGATGATGGTGGTGGAGACGACGGCGTTTTGTTCAGAAACCAGGGCTGGTTCCCCGGTCTCGAGCAGCGCTCCGCGTCCTACCACCAGGTGAAGGTGACCTTGAAGAAGCAGTCGTAGCTCCGGAACAGGGAGGCCCGGACGGCCGGCTCGGGCTGGATGGCCACGCGGTAGCCGCGGCTCTCCACGTCCATCCGGATACAGTCCAGCAGGTCGGCGACGGACGGGGTCGCCTTCCACGGCCCGAACGTCACCACGGACTCCCGCCCCGCCTCCAGGCTGCCCATGGCGTTGTCGAGGAGACCCAGGTCCTCCTCCGTCCGCAGGACACAGATGAGGATGCCCGAGTGGCGGCTGGCCACCGCCTCGGCCCGCGCGATGTGGATCAGAACCTGGAGGGCGTCGGGAGAGCGTCAGTCCGGGTTAGGACCCCATCGCAGCACAACGTTAGACTGGGTTTAGACCCCATCGCAGCACAACGTCCATATGGGTTTGGACCCCATCGCAACAACGTTAGACTGGGTTTAGACCCCATCAAAACACACCGTCAGTCTGGGTTTATACCCCATCGCAACAACGTCAGACTGGGTTGGAACTCATCGCAACACAACGTTTGACTGGGTTTAGACCTCATCTAAACACAATGTCAGCCTGGGTTTAGACCTCATCTAAACACAATGTCAGCCTGGGTTTAGACCTCATCTAAACACAATGTCAGCCTGGGTTTAGACCTCATCGAAACAGAATGTCAGCCTGGGTTTAGACCTCATCGAAACACAATGTCAGCCTGGGTTTAGACCTCATCGAAACAGAATGTCAGCCTGGGTTTAGACCTCATCTAAACACAATGTCAGCCTGGGTTTAGACCTCATCGAAACAGAATGTCAGCCTGGGTTTAGACACCATTAAAAAAAGTCAGCCTTGGTTTATCCTTTATGATGTATAACTGCATTTTATGCTTTAAAGTCAGTATTTTAACAAGCAGCCTACTACTATATTATTGTGTATAAGAACATGATTGCATATACAAGCAGTATTTTATCGTATATCACGTCTATAATTGTTAATGACCATGTATAAACAGTATGCAGTATGAGTATAACTGTACATTAGTGTGTATACAATATACATTATTGGGCATAACTCCCACCTCGATGTTCTCGAGGTAGTGAGGGACTCTGGAGAGGAACTGCTGTCGCCCCACTGTCTCCCCGAAGTTCTGCGGTGCCTCCGACAGCAGCTTCACCAGAGGCTTGATGTCATAGTGGAGGGCTTCTCTGAGAACCTGCACACACGTACCAAAACCACCACAACACACAAACCTTTGTTGAAAAATGCGCTAGTGTTGTGCTGTAACGCATTCCTAGACCATATGTAGGATAGATGCTAAAACGCCTTAAAATCCAACAGAAAATGTGTGTTTTAAGGACACAATGCATTCTTATTGTCCTAGTTTGTGGGCTTCACTTCACCACATAGTTCTACCAAGTGCCTGCATGTGGGTGCTGGTACTCCTTCCTGTGAAACTCCCCTCACCCCACTGCACTCATGCTACAAACCTCCTTTATGTTCTCTGTGGGTACACGGTCCATCCGCAGGTAGTCGAGCACGGCTCCGAAGTGCGTGCCGTCCCGGTCGATGAAATAGCGCCCCCCGTCGTCCGTACGGAGCCTGAGCTCCGCCAGCCGAGAGTCGGGATGCCTCGTCAGCGTGCTCAGGAAGGTAGAAAACAGGTGCCCACCAACGTTGAGATGCACCACGGGGGACTAGGAGCAGAGGAAGTTATTAAAAACAGATTTACAGACTAATGGATTATTATGCCTATCATTTGGAAACGTTGAATCAACTCGACCTATTCTATTTTCAAATATATTTAGGGATGCGCAAAAGGACTACATCAAAACCGATCAAATACTTTCAACTATATATCATATATATATATATATATGATACAGTGTTTCCCCTACCATTGTTCAGGCCTGGCGGGCCGCCAGGCCAACGAGCGCCCCCGCCAGGCCAACAACCGGTCAAAAAAATGAAAATAAATGAAAAAGAGAAAAAAAAAAAAAAAATTATTATTATTATTATTAGCCATAATATCATAACCATCCAAGCTCACCACCAGCTATCTCAATATGTATTGGTGCTTTATGCTCCTGTACATGAAATTAGATTACAAATCACACCATCAGCTCTTACCACCGGGCCTAAAAAAAATTCTAGGGGAAACACTGTGATATATTTATATCATATATATATATTTATATCATATATATATATATATATATATATATATATATATATATATATATATATATGTGTGTGTGTGTGTGTGTTGAGGCTTGTCTTTCCCTAATTTGCTGCTATCCCAAATTGAATAAAAATAGAGAAAAAAGAAAAAAAAAGACAAATGTTTCTTAAATAAACAGGTCATTTCAAACGGCACTAAAACCTTTTGTTTAAGGGACACCTTTACAACATGGGATCATATGGTGCTAAATATTTTAAACCCATTAGTAAAGAAAGAAAACTAGATCTATCTGGTAAACAATGGACAGATGTTGCATGAGGCCAACAGTACTCCAGGAAGGGCGTCCTGGACCTACTGGTTTGTTTAAATAGATAAGCGCAGGATCGCTGATCACAAGTTGG
Source organism: Gadus morhua (assembly GCF_902167405.1). Classification (NCBI taxonomy): domain Eukaryota; kingdom Metazoa; phylum Chordata; class Actinopteri; order Gadiformes; family Gadidae; genus Gadus; species Gadus morhua. The sequence goes on from NC_044063.1 coordinate 3,631,937, forward strand.
CCATCAGCAAGCCAGCAATCTCGAAATAAGTTCTTAAAGCATTGCATTGCTTTATAGGAGTACTTTTCACATTGCAATGAGTTGGTTTTGGGGGTTGAGGACTAGCCTACCACATGTGCACGCAGCGCAGTGAATGCGTCCGGTCATAGCACGAATATATGACTAATGTTTAGGTACAATCAATCAACCACGTACTCGCATTTAGATTTCAGGGAGGAAAACTTGATAGGCCTACCAAATTCTGCTTCGACCATTTCCTCATCGCTGAATGTGTGAAACAGAACAGCTGAGACCGGCTCAAAATGTAGTGACCAGACTTTGCACGCATTTAAATAAATCCCCACGTTCATGCAAAATACGGACAGACTTCCCATGCAGTACACAATACAGCTATCGTTACAGATCCCGTCTGCGAAGGGACGATATTGGATAAAACCGCGGTCCCGCGCAATAGCAACCCGTCAGGAATTACAAAAGTTCGCTGCGATTTATCACCAACAACGAAAGAGGACATATGAACAAACTTCTACCATCAAGTAGTTACCGTCATGGCACGAGCTGCCGGTTTCCCATGCGATTTTAGGTCGGGCAAACTCATTTTCCTCTCTCCGCACCTATCCGCCCAGCAACAATATGGTTGATGTCAGGTCCCATGTAGCCAACAGTACAGGTGAGTTCCGGAGGCGTGTCTAATTAGTTAATGACGCTTCACCGTCACTGAAGTTGCCTCAGTCGTTAAGCCTAAACTTCGGATGTCGTGTTATACCATTATTGGGATGCTAACCTTATGATGGTCACAAGTGAAGCCGCATTTTTTTTTTACTTTACAAGGGCTATAATTTTTAGAGAGGCGCATCTGCGGGACAATTCAAATTTATGAAGTTGATATTGTTGCAACCCTCTGTCAACACTTCTACAAAAGGCCAATGAAGACATGCAGTTCATACAACAGACAAGGCAGGATTGTTGTATTTCCAGATTTTATTGTTTTTTTGTACACAAAAATCTCAGGGTCTTGATTCCATCGGGAGAAGGGAGAACCTGCCAGAGAGAACGAGAATAGATTAGTGATCCACTGCATCAAGAACCATTTAAAACAGACTGTCCCCTCACGCCTTACAAAAATATCCAGATTTGACTATCAACCCTTCTCAGACAAATGCCTCATATGTCTTCAAACTAGAAAGACTGCCCGCTCTGAGGAACCGGACCAGAACCACAAAACGTGGCCCTGGGTGGTCAGTCCCAGAGCAGACAGCCCAATTCCGACTCGTCATCGTATCATCACTGAAGGGTAACTAAACGCCAGGTTAAGACTTCGAGCATACTGCTCCGTCAACGGTCATGAGCCAAACGAAACAACAGCTCACACAAGGACAACGGTTTAACGTCATTACTATGTGACATTACTTGGACCACTAGTCATGTTTTCCTGACACCAACTCTTTATCCAAGATTACCTTTTTGAGATTACCAAAGCATGACCTTATTCAACTAGATCCATCGGCACAATAGATGTTATCGAAAGCATCTTGCAGTAAATACAGATGAATGTTACCAGGTAAGAGGCTAGGGCTGGGCGATTAATCTTATTTTGGTCAAACGATCACAAAATTAACAGTTTTTTGATTTATTATTTTTTTCTTTTTTAATGTTTTATAGAAAGGGCAGAACAGCTGGATACATGTCGGTTCATCATTTTAGATCTGAACATGTTCTTTTTGACCATTTACTGCATTTCTTTAAGGCCAAATTTCAAAGTCCCAAAAATAATCGTTTGAACAATCGTGATTTCAATATTGACCAGAATAATCGTAATTATGACTCTTCCCCATAATGGAGCAGCCCTACTCCATCCCTCCTCCGCCCTTCCATGTGGTGGAGCGGACCGAGCCTTACCCTTCTATGCGGTGGGTGGAGGAGGTCCTCCCTGGGGCATGACGGGGGCATCAGGCTTGGCTCCCTTCTGCTCCGAGGTGGGGGTGGTGGGTAGGGGCTCGTCCTTGGGCTCGACGATGCTCACGTGATCGGGGAGGGGCTTCTTGGGCCCGATCTTACCGGTAGGGTCCCAGGGCAGCATGATCTTGACCTTGATGCCCAGCACACCTGAAGACAAATACAGGTCCATGTTACTCAGCGAGTTGATCAACGCCGGTAAGACACACCAGCTGGTCACCAGGGACACTGATGACCAATCACTGGTACCCCACTGTAAGAGTAACGCGGAAAATAAAGAAAAAGATCGCAGCAGCCAGACTTGAGGCGTTTGCCCCGTTAGCACGAGGCCGGTTGACATGTTCTTTAAATCCTTTTGTTTTCGTTTCCCCCCATGGTGAGCCCATTTTGCACAAAAAGCACTTCAGAAATTATGTTAAAATCACTGTCCGTCGCATTACGAGGAAGGTGTTCACCTTGTTAACACCCCGATTAATAGCGTTAGCCGAATCCGACCGCAGGTAACCCGCCTCGCAGCAATACATGGCAAACTTCTTAAAGCCACTCATTGAGTTCACACATTTAACTAACTATTAGCCTCTATAAACCTTCTCAGACAAATGCCTCATATGTCTTCAATCGAGAAAGACCGCCCGCTCTGAGGAACCGAACCAGAACCACAAAACGTGGCCCTGGGCGGTCAGTCCCAGAGCTGGACGGCCTCGTTTCCGACTCGTCATCGTATCATCACTGAAGGGTAATCAATAGGAGCCATTGCACGCTAGACTACAGCTCAATAGTACTAAGTGGGGATTTTTGACTACACGGAGATTGAAGTCACACAAGCCCAGCGGTCAGTGTCCCACACCACTTTGATTTACCCAGCATTGGTACAGAGCAAATACCCTCGGAAATCCATGCATTACGGCAAGAACATTTATTTGTTTCTAAAAAATATGTCTGCCTGATTGAATTGTTCTGTCTGTCTTTTTGTGTCCACAAAAAAGATCCATGTAAACATTAATATAACGCCTGATCTATACATTTAGACCAGACGCGTTAAAGGAAGTGTTTGAGTGTAGGGGAGAGAGTACATTGACGGAGGGAGAGGGTGTATTATTGAGTCCCGAGTGTCTCACCCTGTCTGAGCAGGACGTGGCGGACGGCGGTGTCAACGTAGTAGTTGACGGGGTCTCCGCTGTGGATCATCAGACCGTCCACGAACTTCATGGACTTGGCCCTCTGACCCCTCAGCTTGCCGGACACCACCACCTCGCAGCCCTTAGCGCCGCTCTCCATGATGAAGCGCAGCACACCGTAGCACGCCCTGGAGGGGAAGAGACCGATGTTAGTAATGACTCGCTTCTGGTCTAACAAGCATGGGCAGGGTGGAGATTCTTCTGATTAAAGGCAAGATGTATAAATAAACATTATCCCCATCTACATGAGTTTTTGAAGTTATTTCCAAGTTTATACATTTGTTTCACTCTGAAAGCACCTCATCATGAAACTGTTTAGCGGTTTCCAACAGCAGGACACACATTTAGCTCTCTTTTCTACAACCCTTCTCAGACAAATGCCTCATATGTCTTCAAACTAGAAAGACTGCCCGCTCTGAGGAACCGGACCAGAACCACAAAACGTGGCCCTGGGCCGGTCAGTCCCAGAGCCGACAGCCCAATTCCGACTCGTCATCGTATCATCACTGAAGGGTAATCAATAAGTGCCATCAAATTATAGATGACGGCTACAAGGTATGCACTGGTGATCTTTGGTAAGACATCGTCAACTCACTACACCACAGTCAGTCAGCCAACTACACAGCTCTCCTGTGCCTAGTACGTTAACGTAGCCATGGCTTTCAGAAATTAGCAGAGCTTGATCATACAGTTTGTTTACAAAGTAAGAAAGGATCAGACGTTTCCATACCTACGCACGGCCAGACCTCCCAGCAGCTTGTAGCGCAGAGACTCTGCCTGGGCGATGGCGCACAGACCACGGGTTGCCACCTTCTCAGCGTAGAGCTAGAGGAGCAGAGGAAATGTTGATTAATACAAGTTAAGGTCAACTCCTGGTCAAGAAGACAAGAAACCCACCTTAAAAAAAATATTCATCAGAGACGAATAGGCTACATTAAACCCCAATTTATTTGGGATACCATGCAGGCATTTAGAGAAACCCTTCTCAGACAAATGCCTCATATGTCTTCAATCGAGAAAGACCGCCCGCTCTGAGGAACCGGACCAGAACCACAAAACGTGGCCCTGGACCGGTCGGTCCCAGAGCTGGACGGCCTCGTTTCCGACTCGTCATCGTATCATCACTGAAGGGAGACCAGGCTGTTCAAACTTACAGGACAGCTTAATAAATACACCCGCCCTATTGAGCAAGGGAACGTCACTACTAAGATAATGCATGTAGGTTCAATTACATATTCCATTGTGCATAGAAAACTAAACCAAATCGGCAGTAGCCAGATCGTTCACAGCCTAGTTCAATGCCATATGCAACACACTGTTGTCTCTTACCTCCACACTGCCCTCTGGGAAGCCGAACCTCTTCTGGACGACAGCGGTCAGCTCTCTGATGCGACGGCCCTTCTCCCCGAGCACATTCTGGGTCCTGTGAACAAGAGTGAAGTGGTTTACTAAAACATGCGAGTCCCTTTGGATAAAAAGTGTGCTGTTCACTAGTCCCGGTTCCAGGGCATGCATGCATTGTCGTGTTCAAAAGCGTTTCAGTCTTTAAGGTAGCCAGATACATATCTCAAGTCTAGGATGATGTGGTCGCTGTTTCAGCAGGGCTCACGACTTGCATTTTCATTTAGAGGCACATCCTGTCACAAACCATCCATCTGTATAGGTTCAAGATAAGAGACTCCCTCACTTTAAATGAATTGTCAAAGGTTTGACACCCTGTAGCAGCCCTATTTACTATACACCTGCAGCATTTGCATGAAAGCATCCTTGAAGATATCTCGATGACCCTAATGGTGGACTAACCACTGTACCTACCACTACCATCTCCTTTATGACAAACATTCCCTTGAACAAGTGTTTCCTGGACAACCCTTCTCAGACAAATGCCTCATATGTCTTCAATCGAATAGACCGCCTGCTCTGAGGAACCGAACCAGAACCACAAAACGTGGCCCAGGGCCGGTCGGTCCCAGAGCTGGACGGCCCCGTTCCGACTCGTCATCGTATCATCACTGAAGGGAGACCAGGCTGTCCTGACTAACACGATATGGACTGTTTCATTAGAATCTCTATATTCTACTTCCTTCATGTATAAATAAAACCTTTCAACAGAAGAGATTATTTACCCCTACCAGCACTTTTAACAACTTGTACATCCAGTGTCCACCCATTAAGAGATGCAAAACACAAAACACTATCTCTGTAGTCACATTCCGTTGCATACTGAAAGACCAAGTAACTCTTCGCTCTCCAGTGAGCACTCGCTACATACTTCTAGCTCTTTTCACTGCCTAACCACCAACAACAGCTAATGACGAACGTCAGTGTACCGTCTAGGGTGCAAGGCTCACCTTGTGGCCAGGATGATGATCTCTGTGCGGGTTGGGGTGACGCGCACCTCCACACCGGAGTAGCCATCCTCGGCGAGCTCGCGGGTCAGGAACTCGTTCAGCTCGGCCTTGAAGATCCCGTCGGAGACGAACTACAAACAAACGTGGAAACCGGCGTTAAACATAGTTTAGAGACATTTGTAAACATCACTGACAATACCTGAAGTCTACTGCAAAGGTTTGCCTATTTGCACTCAACACAGCATATTTCCACGTCTACTCGCTGTTGATAATGAGTGAAATTGTGGCTATAAATGAGAAATGTGGCGAACCTAACGTGTTAGCTGCGGCGCTATCGGCAGCAAGAGCCCAGATTGCGAGGTGAGGATCTGTGCTAATCCTAACAGATGCGGGGATAAATCTTCCAAAATCATATCCAAACTGACACACGACACCTCTGTGTACAATAAACTGGAACTATTTTATAGAGATCGGTGTTTTAAATGGATATATTTAGTATAAACAGTTGCTAACCTTCCTCTTCTTGGAGATTTGCACCGCCATCTTTCAATAGGCCATAGACAGGAAAGGACTTGGGGAGGAGGCGGAAATGAATTTATAACAAAAGGTTGGACTTCCGTTTAGCGCGAGTTCGAGCTGAATGTTGGCATTTGTAGATTTTTTTTGGTTGTATCATTTCTTATTTAATTACATTAATAACAACTCTGCGGGATATGTTGACGATTGAACAGTTTATAAAAATACTTTCTCATTGAAATTGTACATAAAGTAGGCTATATAGTATATTATATGGTGACTACATTATTGTAGCCTTGGAATTAGACGAATTGTACTCATGTTTTATTTGCTCTGGCAGATGTCCGGCAGGTTGGTCTGGCGAGGTCATTCTAACATTATCCAGGAATTATTATCAGATTATAAATATTAGTATAAGTATATCATTAAACCTGCAGTTCATTTGTTTAACCAGTTAGCGGCGACAGTCTGGTTACTTTGACGTAGAAGAAGAACTTGAAATCTAGGTGAGTCCATCCATGGTTGTTCTCTAAAAACATCCCATTCCTACAATTCTATAGTATTATATGTTTATATATATTAAGACATTTATCAGTGCCTCCACCCGGAACGCGGTATATCCTTACTGGTCGAGGACTTCATCTCAGAGGAAGAGTTCATACAGGGCAATGTTGTCATCCTTTGTAAGGACAGCATTCAGAAAAAGTAAGTAATATATAATATATATAACGTTACAGTATCTATTGGAGAACAAGATGTAATACATCATTTATATATACGCGTGATACATGTGTGTCATTCGATGATTGTGTGTTTGGAGAGCTGCGTTATCCAACTTGTAGGTGAAAGGTCAATATGAAGTTACTTTCGATGACTTGGTGCATTTGGACAGTCTTAAACTATATACTATGATTGTATTTGAAGATATTAATTGTTTTTCAGAACAACTTACAATGCATATAGATACAGTTCATTAGGTAGCAAATAGGGGTCAAACAGAACAGAGAGTACATGTGTAGATTTATTCATGAATGTTAATTAATTACTTAATTGGAAAATAATAGACATAATGCTACCTATTCAGCCTTTCAACAAAGTCAAGGAAAAAAATGGCTGTTGTGTCCTTTGCCAAACAAAGAGGATGCCTATATATCACTTCTTAAATGAGAAATCTAAATAGCAGAATAGAGATTAGTCTGGCCGAGGAACACATCACTCAGAACTACAGCAAACCAAAGCTATAATGGAGGTCATTCTTATCCAGATACAATTATTTAAACCACTGGGCCAAGGAAATGGACCTTGTCCCACTAAAACACACCCACAGCCTCTAAATCAATATAGACATGTCCAGTCATTACACACACACACACACACACACACACACACACACACACACACACACACACACACACACACACACACACACACACACACACACACACACACACCAGGTGTTAAGCAGTACTTCTCTTGCTCCCAGGAGCGTGTCTGTTGGGGCAGAACGCAGTGAGAGCCATGTCTTCCAGCGGAGGTCCCTTCACCTCCCTGGTGGTCAGCCGCCCCACCGAGGCCATCACACACGTCGAGCTCAACCGCCCAGAGAAACGCAACGCCATGAACCGGGCTTTCTGGAGGTAGGGGGCGCTCAGGAGTCATAATGTTGAGTTAGCATTTAGCTACTTTTCTAGATTGTTTTTAGTTGCATGTCGCAGGTAGGAGTTAGGGGGAATTCTGCCCGAGGATGTCTAAAGGCAGGCTGTGGACATTATATAACCGATTACCTATTATCTGGGATTTAAATACCCTAAACGCTACACTATGTATGTTGCCCTTTATATGGAAATCTTAGTTTGAGATCCTCATGTGTTTTTGATATTGTTGGTCTGTGTTTGTCTCTCACCCTGTGATCGGTCCACAGTTTTAACTCTGCGATTGTTAGATAAGATGTAGGCCTACTTGATTAATCTCGGATGGATAACGAGGTGTGTCAAAGCATTAAGTACAGAACAGTTATAAGAATTAAAGAGATACAAATATTGCATCAGAGTAAAACATTTGAAATGGTTGAGGTAGTAGACATTAACAGTTGACATTATTAGGTTTAGTTCTGTTTATGTTTTTAGGAACAGAGCACACAAATCAACATTTCTGTAAATGTAAATTGGCTAGCTAATCTTCATCAGAAGGTCTCTGGGCAGGTTATCTAAAAAGCACTTTTAAAACAGACAATGCAGAAAACCATTTAGCACATGCAGGAAACATACGATGGATAAATAAATGCAGTATGCTACTTTCTTTTCTTTTTTTTTTTCTAAGTGAGATGGTGGATTGCTTCAACCAGATCGCAGATGACCCGGAGTGCAGAGTAGTCGTGGTGTCGGGGGCAGGCAAGATCTTCACCGCAGGTAAACAACAAGACCAATGCGGCTTCTGCATATATACCTAGGCAAAGGGGGTAGACAATTGTTGCCTTATGAAAGCGGTCCCTAGCATTTTGTTGACTGACCGTTACAGGTCATAATATTTACCTTAGTTTTGTTTATTTCAACTGCTTAATAAATGTCTATATATTTAGTAGTTGGTTAAGCATAATGTAAGCCATCCGCCACTTATTTACAGAGGGAGTTGTTATTGGTTCAGGGAATGTATCTTGGCCATCACAGGTGCTTTTAAATGCAACACTTAAATGGTGGAGAAACATAGCAAGAGGGGAAGCTTTTAGGTTGTTGAGTTAAAATACCGTGTTATTTTCTCCTCTCTCTAATCTCTCTCTCTAACATGTTAAATCTTGCCTCTTGCCTCTACATCTCCTTTAATATATAGCTTTCCTCTTTCCTGTAATTCGGTTGCTGGGAAAGACTGGTTTCCCATCTGGGAGGAATAAAAAGGTTATAATAAAATAAAATGTTCCTCTCTCCAGGTATCGATCTGATGGACATGGCCAGCGACGTGTTGCAGCCAGAGGGCGACGACACGGCGAGGCAGTCGTGGAACATGAGAAAGATCATCACCAAGTACCAAGAAACCTTCTCAGTCATCGAGAAGGTAAACACACGCACGCTTTCACTGTGTTGTCGTATGTGTGTTTGTCTTGTCTGTATGAATACTAAATACGTAACTTTTAAATTTTTACATGAGGAGAAACATTATCCAGACGTTTGATTAAGTAATCAAACATAGTAATGGTGGTTATGTTCCTTCCTGAAGTGTCCAAAGCCGGTGTTGGTGGCCGTGCACGGAGCCTGCGTGGGAGGAGGTAATCAATTGCACTTCTACTCATGCAAAACTGAAATCAAAGTTTCTCCTGTAAAAGTCAAAAGTGTAGCATTATAACATATCGATAGCCAATTCAAACTAAAGGCTATTATTCTGCTGTGTGTCAGGAGTGGACCTGATCACGGCCTGCGACATACGCCTGTGTACCCAGGACGCCTGGTTTCAGATTAAAGTAAGATCCATACCCTCCCCTACCTGAAACACATAGAATACTATGAGTGAATCCTATAAAAGAGCAAATTCTTTCCACAAGGAAGTAGACATCGGTCTGGCAGCAGATGTAGGAACCCTGCAGAGACTGCCTAAAGTCATTGGCAGCCGAAGGTAAAAACCATGAGCTCCTCCTCCCACCATCACCTCCGCTCTTCTGGCCTCTCTATGTTAAGGTGTACAGACATGTCCCATTAGTAATTATGGGGTACATCCGTGCAGGCCTTCTCGCTCGTTTGATTCTCAGCCTCACGCGTACGTTGCTTGGGATAAAACTGGTCAAGGATCGAATGCAATTTTTCCTTTCTCTAGTCTGGTCAACGAGCTGGCACTGACGGCGAGGAAGCTCTACGCCGATGAGGCCAAGAGCTGTGGCCTCGTCAGGTTAGTGTTGGTGTAACCCTTCGTATTGGCCTTCATGTGTCACATCAATAGATTTTTAAATCCCAGCTTGTAATGTCTTTTGACCTAAAATGATGTCATCTTTAGCTGACACACTAAACACAACGGATTGATTGAAAAACTTTATTGAACAATTAAGTGTTCAAAAGGATTAAAAATACACAATAAAGCCTAAAGGGTTGTTTCCATTGTGGTCCTTTATGGCGGGCCTCACTTTTAAACAGTGATCCATGAATGCTTAATGCAACAGTATGATGAGAGCCTAGTGTTTGCCATTCCCGCGCCTCTAGTCGGGTGTTTATGGATAAGGAGGTGATGATGGCGGCCGCCATGGAGATGGCCGGGGAGATCGCGTGCCGCAGCCCTGTGGCGACCCAGGGAACCAAGATCAACCTCATCTACTCCCGGGACCACAGCGTGGCCGAGGGGTTGGACTACATGGTGAGGGGCCGAAAGACAGCACTGTTCATGTCTGAAGACTTCCAGGAAGAAATCTCAGCTAGAATTTATATCTAGGAGACTGTACATAGACAGGTTGTGGAGGAGCCGGTAGGGGTGAGCGATAAATAGAACCACTATGAAGCACAGAACATAAATATTATGCTCATCACATGACCAGGATGGGGGTGGTTCAAGTAATGACACTTTCTCTTCCCTCCCCCAGGCAACGTGGAACATGAGCATGCTCCAGACACAGGATGTGATGAAATCTGCCCAGGCGGCCATGGAGAAGAAGAGTCTGAAGACTGTTCCCTTCTCCAAACTCTGAACCACGACCAACCTGAACTCATAGGGAAGGGACTGAACCTGGCATGCTCTTGGGAGGTTTCAAAAAGAACAATGTATGAACGGAAACATGTCAGCAAGGAGTACACTTAACATCCTGCCCCATCTTCACTACCATGCGTGCAATGTAGGCAGCAATGATTTACCGTAAGTCACTTCCCCCCCCCCCCCCCAATCAGAACTTAAAGTTTGATGGTTTTCAGAAAACCTGGGTATTTTGTTTGTTGATCAGTAAATTGTTAACATTTAAATTATACGTTGGATGTTACCACGTCTCATCTTCAGTGTGATTCAGTTGTGGCAACGAAAGGCAGACCATGTGACTTCCCATCTTGGAATTTCGGGAGGACCATGGCAAATGTTGACCAACTCAATCCAAATAATGAAAGCTCTTGTACCAAGTGTCTTTAACCTGCCTCCTTAACTTGTAAATAAAACAATGATTGACGTTGATACTGCTTTGTCTATATATTCCTGAACAGAAGCATGTATATCCACAGAGGTCTCTATTAGCTTATTAAAATGACACTTCAAAAGTAAAAGTCAACAGGTAGGAAGTTACTTAAATATGCTTTATTACTCCTTAAATATGCTTTATTACTCCTTAAATATGCTTTATTACTCCTTCAATTATAAGTTAACAAATGTACAAAATGTAAAAATTAAATAGAAAAATCATCATTGTGCAGTCTGCTTGGCTCGAAGTTTCTGTAAAGTTTTCTGTAAAGAGGAAAAGTAGTTTCAAAATTAAATTACAGTCAGGATTAAAGGTCAAAACATGACATGTTAAGCCATGAAATAATTCAGTCGTGTCACAAAAGAAAGGGCTCCGTAATGTACCTGGTGGAACTCTTTGGCCTTGAGGCGGTTCTGGGCATAGCTCTCTTGCTTGCTCTTCACCTCCCTCTGCTGCTTCACCTCCTCCAGCCGGCCATACAACCTGCATCCCCCAGACACCACCCGCTTAGAATATACAGACCATCAACCGACGCCAATCTCTTAGAATATACTGACCACAGATGGACCAACCTACACCATGATGACACAAACCTCTTACAATTTACTGACCAAAGCTTCAGACAGTCAACCTGACACCAACCTCTGAGAATATACTGACCAACAGCCCAACACTAACTTTGTTTAGGTCGTCAATCTTTACAAACATTAGACACATTGGCTTCGATAATACCAGGTGCAATAGGCGTGGTCAAAACCTACGTCACTCGCTTGAGCCATTTTTTGCACAGCCGGTTGAGAATGGAACACTTTTTGAAACTGCGTTTTTAGCTGGACAAAAGTAGCAAACAAAAAATAAATAAATCATATTTTAGAAAGATATTGACACTTTAACAACTCCGGCAACTAGTCAAAATGATGACTGATGATCAACACGTTGCGAGACCCAAAAATGAAAACATTCAACTGAAAAGTGTTTCGGGGTTTACTTTCCCTTTAACGGGAGAGGGAATGTATCGTAAAGCACGTGCTCTCTCCAGACGTGGCATACCTCCGCGTTCTCAGGTGCATCTCCAAGCCCTCCAGCTTCTTCTGGGATGGCGTGCACGTCCTCACCTCTTCACAACCCTTCATCCCAGCATTGCTCACTGAGGAAGAGGAGGAGGCAGAGGTTCCCAGCCAAGGTCAGGATGGGGGGGTAGTGGTGATTTAAATATATTGTATGTCCATGTATGTAATTTGATTTATTTACACAATTTCTACAGGGATCAATAAATCACGTTGAAGTGTCTTGCTTGCCAACAGGCACACTTGTAGGAAGCAGAAGAGTACCTGGGGATGGATGTTTGGGTTTCCCATCAGGCCGTGAAGCAGGGACAACAGCCGTCCAGACTGGAACCACCATGGTCTTGATCTGGGGTTCTTTGGTCTTTGAGCTGACCAGTTGACCCAGGGCCTGGCCTTTAGACCTCGGGTGGTCTTCAGGCCGTGCCTGTCCCAGATGAGGCCCGGTGGGGCTGTGGATCAGCTTGGTCTTGGCCCGATTCTGGACGGACTGGGTCTTGGCCTGGGTGAGTTTGGGTGGCTTGCCTTGGGTCTGGCTGGGTTGTGGTGGCGTGCCTTGGGTCTGGCTGGGTTGTGGTGGCGTGCCTTTGGCGTTGCTGGGCTGGGTCTTGGCCAGGACTCGTTTGGCCCTGATCTCCTCCACCCTGAGGGCAGACCTCTGGATCAGGGCCAGGCGTTTCCTCTGGAAGGCCTCTTGGAGACCCCCAGCAGGACCCGCCTGGGGCTCCAGAACCACGCCTGGCTGGGACGGGGGACTCTCTTGTGTAGCGGGTGGGTCTTCCTCCTCAGGTAGGAGTGTTGAATCAACCTCCTGATGGAAGAAAATGGAAAAACATGAGAACCTTGAGGACACGAAGCAGTAATATCTAAACACAGTTCATCAGAGGATGAGCGATTGATCAGTGGGCTGCTTACCTGGTCCTCAGTGGTCGTGGTGTCCGGGCCCAGCGTGCTTTCGTCACTCAGGCTCACCAGCGTGATCTCAGACTGCTCCAGGATCCCCTTCTCCCAAGCCGTCCCCTGATTTCAGGAGAGAAACAACCCCACTGTCAATGACGTCAAAGTCCCACGTTTAAAAATAATATACATTTACGACCCTGGGGTGAAAGTCCAGTACAAATAAAAACAACCACATACTATTATTGTATCCCAAATAGGAGTGTCACTCTTCAGGTTAGACCCCGGCTGATTGGTCGGTTCTTGGCTGGTCGAGTCCCGGGCTGGAACCAATAGCTTGCATCCATCAGTCTCGTCCCCCACCATCGGCTCCTCCCCCTCCTCAGGGGACTCGAGGAGGACGGACGGTGGCTGTGAGGAGGCGAGCTGGCAGAAGGAGTCCAGACAGGAAGAGATGGGCCCCTCCTCCCCCTCCTCCTCCTCCTGGGCTCTAGGGTGTTCTGGGGAGGGGTCGACCACGGAGCCCTGGTCCTCCTCTTCCGACCGCTGTGGGGCGAGCGGCCGACCTGCAGGTGAAAGGTGAAGCCATGTCTTTCAGACGTCACTCGTCTTTGAGGCACCACTTTGAGACATCACTGATTGCGTGGCGATTAAGGGACTAAGCACATTGTAATCTGGGGAAATGTTGCCATTTAACATGACAACGATGCAGAACAAACTTAGCTAAACCAAATTTGGGTTTGAATGGACATTAATATTAACTGCAACATCTCTTGTTTTTAGATCGATTAGTGTTTAGAAGCAGCGAGTATTGTGGGAAACAAAATAATTGGTCGTTTGCTACTTTAACAGCCTTCAGAATTGATGACAGTCACGACTTGAGCTCTGGCCACACCTGTAGACTCTGCCTCCTCCCGTCCTGTGGACTGGTGGCTCCCGTCCGGGGAGCTGGGCACTTCCTGTTGTGGCAGGTGAAAGGTCATGGAGGGTTCGAGGGACTCGTTGAGGGTCACCTGGGCCAGGAGGGGAAGGAAGGAGTCCTGATCGGCAAACCCTGAGGGAGGATGGACCAGATGCAGCGGGAGCTCACCACACAGGACCACATCCAGCAGCAGGGACCGAAGGCTAGTAACGAATGCTCTCGTTTCTTATTTCTTCAATATCGTCATTGTCGGGACCGACCTTCAGAGCATTCTGGGTCCTGCTGCAGGGCGGCGCTGGGGTCCTGCAGGGGTGGTGGCCGGCGTCGTGTGTCCGGGACCTCCGGCTCAGGGACTGCGCTGAGGTCAGGGTCCACGGCCGCCTGGGGAGACCCGCCGGTGCCGTCGCTGGGTCCTCTGTTCAGCCGGGTCTGGTCCGTTCTGGAGCTGCCGTAACCTGGGGGTACCGGCACAGCGGTTGGTACGGGTCGGACCGGACGTGTAGAACGAAGGGACGCCGCTCGCTTGCTTAAAACAAAGTCCACTTCACAGAACCATGCACTTGACATAAGCCACCCTTTATCCGTCTCCAATTGTTTCAAGTAAAGTACTAGTAGTACTACTGAAAAACATACATGTAAAATTGTAGCTGGAGGAAGACAAAGAACAGTCAATGCTCCATTATCAACTCCTTAGGTAAGTGACAGTAATCTGTTAAAAGAGGAACAACAAGAGCCTTCCTGTACCCGAGCTTCCAGCTGCCTGCGCACCCGACTCGTCCAGCCGGCCAATCAAAGGCCTCATCCCGCCCTCCTCGCGTCCGTCATCCAGCCACAGCGACGACTGATCGAACTCCAGCCGTCTAACCAGCTGGCCGTCGCTGGACTGAGGGGCGCTGGGCTGGTGAGGAGGACAGAGGGGGGCAGAGGGCTGGGAGGCAGGTGGAGGAGGAGGAGCCACCAGGACCGACTCAACAGAGCCCAGGCTGCTGCTGCTGCTGCTGCTGCCCTCGCCTTCAGACCAGAGGAGAAGACGTGTTCTCACCGTCAGACCACAGGTTAAAACATGTCCTACAAAGCAGGCAGTCATGGCTGCCGCTCGGTTATAATCCATTGAGGCCCCAGTTCGAGAGGTGGCAGCACCAAGGTTTGGTTAACCACTATGTCGAATGGACGAGCGGTTACTTTACAAATGGGAATCGATTACCATTTGGAGCTGTTGTGTTGTTACTTGTACTTAATTACTAAAGTAATATTTCAACTAGTAGGCCAGGTTATCTAAAAATATAATAATTATGTAATTGAAACACAGCAAACATGAAGTACAGCCTTCTATACAAACATAAGAAGGTATTTCACAGGGTAAACATGTGTAGTACGTTTGAGCACGTGTCGGACAGTGTAAAGCAAGACCCTTCTTCCTGTACCTGAGCTTCCGGCTGCCTGCACGGCCGAGTCGTATAACTGGCCAATCAGGGGCTTCATCCCGCCCTCCTCCGGTCGATCATCCAGCCACAGAGACGTCTCCTCCAATCCCGGCTGGCCAATCAGCTGGCTGGCGTAGCGGCCCGGACCACTGCTGGGCCAATCGGAGCTGGGCTGGTGAGGAGGAGGTCGGTGGAGGGGGGATTCTGGGGCAGGTGGGTCTCCTAGGACCTGGACTGGGTCTGATCCTGTAGGACCCACGCTGCCGCCGAGACCACCTGTGAAGACCAGGAGGTGAAAAGATTATAACCCTGAAGCCAGGGGCTGAAGCTCAGCTCCTCGACGCCTGATCAAGTCACGTCAGCATACAACTCCCTGACAAGCCCCTGAAGCAGCCACCAATGGGAGTACTCAGAAGAGATCTGAGCCCTTATGGGTTGAGGTTAAACTCGCCAACAGCTACTTTAGAGAAGGGTTTAATGATTCAAAAGTATTACTATTGTAACTTCGAGGCAGAATAAGGATGCATTGTGAGTTTTACATCAAACAGCAATAACAACTTTTTTTGTACCCGTGCTTCCTGGTCTCCGGACGCCCGACTCGTCCAACTGACCAATCAGAGGCCTCATCCGGCTGTCCTCCTGCGCTTCGTCGAACGACACCGACGACTGCTCCACCCCCAGCCGACCCATCAGCTGGCTGGAGTAGAAGTCGCGCCCGCCGCTCGACCACAGGGAGCAGGGCTGGTGGGAGAGGCGGTCGATCATGCGGCTCAACGTGGAGTCCCACGCACCCTCGTTGGCTCCCGCACGCATCGACGGGCCTGGGAGCTGCCCAATCATGGAGGACTGGGCCGACGGCTGACCAATGAGGCGCCCCACTGCCGAGTGCCGCCCGTCTGCGGCCAGACAGGACGACTGATCCTGCTGACCAATCAGAGGCCTGAATGAGATGTCCTGCACCAATGAGACGCTTTCAGAGAACTGCTCCAGGATCTGGTTGACCGCGTTGTCCCACTCCTGACATAAAGATAAATAAAAAAAAAAACGAGAAATAATGAAGACGTCTGACCAAGTCAGAATCAGAATACTTTATTGATCCTCGGGGGGGGGAATTGTTTCGTTCCAGGTGCTCCGTACAAATAGAAATTACAAGCATAGAAGATAAGATTATAAAATAGAAAATTATAAATAAAAACACAATAAATCAAAGTAAGAATAAAGTAAGAAGTGGACATCTTAGTGAAAGTGGACATCTCTTAGTGGGTTATATTCACACATTTACAATACAATAAGTGAAGGGGAGCAAGGGGGAGGTGAAATATGTGAATGAGCGCGTTGGTGGGCGAGTACGGGGGTCTCACCAGGCCAGGCCTTGGTGGAGCCGTCTCAGTGGGGGGAGTCGCGGTCGGGACCTGAGCTGGACTCGGTGGGACCTGGTTCTCATCCACGGCTATTGATGACCCTGGAGGGAGCGGAGAGAACGTTGTCGCTTTATGCCGTCAATCAGGTCTACCTCAAGGGGTCGATTTCATACACTTGGAACTTAATGTGTATTTATTTATTTCATCTACGTTTCTGCAATCATTATTTGGGTTCAGGTTCTTCAGTTTTACCATGACGCAGACGCTCACACAAACAGTCATACGGAGCTCAGTTCAAGTGTAGAAAAATCATTTTGTGCACTTAACGTGCACTTCAATAACATTAATGTTACATCATCGCTCAGTACACACGCAAACGCACGCACACACAGACACACGCAAACGCACGCAGACACACGCAAACGCACACACACACGCGCAAACGCACACACACGCAAACGCACAGAGCTCAGTTCAAGTGTAGGAAGATCATTATGTGCACTAAACGTGCACTTCAACAACATTAATGTCACATCATCGCTCAAGTGTGCAACTATGAAGCTCAGGAGAGCATCAACTTTGTGTCCACAGCACGGTCAGGGCGTAATGACGACCATTAATGCCATGGCCGTGCGAGGACTTCACGAACAGCGCATCAAGGCTCCCTTAAACCCCCCTGTAGTGGACCCCTTACCTGTGGTGTCCGCACTGCTGCAGAGGGAGGCATTGAGCTCTCTGGTGTACTTGTCTATGATGCGCTGGATGCTGCTTTCATGGAACAAAGCAGCTACGGCCCGGCCAGGGGACGTCTCTGAGCCTGGGGACGTCTCTGAGCCTGGGGACGTCTGGGGGCCCATGGAGAAGGAGGGGCCTGGAGACGATGAGTCCGCCACAGACGATAGCCCTACAGTGCAGGAGCTGCGGCTGGACGGGGCCGACGGGGGGGAGACGGCCGCAAGGAAGCCGTCGGTCGGGGTAACCGGTCGTATAAGCTCCGCCCCCGAGTGGGGCTCCGAGACGTCTGTGTGGGGAGGGGGGGGGAATCAATTCCACTCGTCTATAGACATTTCAATGCAGTCAATGCGGGTGGTGACGTACATCATTCGCATCGAAGAGCTGTAGTTCACAAAGCGGCCTCACAGAAAACCTAACACTATCAAACTTCTTCGCGTACATTTTTGAGCTTTCTTTGCATGAAAAATATCATTTAAATCCACTAACATGTGTAATCCAGGGCATTTAAAGACGGGGACCAGAAAAATAATTACTTTCTCTCCATTGAAACCCATTCATATTTGTCGAGCTGTGCTCTACTAGAAGGGGCGTGACTTCGCCACTATTCACGCGTGAACAGGCATACCTGTGTGGGCGGAGTTGTGTTCAGGGTCAGTGGTGACGTAGCTCCCGGTGGAGAGGCTGCTGGAGGAGGAGTCGTCGGGGTAGGCCGGCCTACCAGCAGACTGACGTGCAAAAAGGGATCCAAAACACATGGAGAAATGCGTACATAAGGGACAGGGAAACTGACGGATCATCCCACAGACTAAGGCCCAATCCCATTTCTACCCCTTACCCCTCCCCCTTGTTCTGAAGGGGTAAGGGGCAAGGGGTAGAAATGGGATTGGGCCTAAAAGTTTCCTAAGACCCAAAGCTCTCATAGTATACAGTGTTTGGATTTCTGCAGATTAATATGCGTATACAATTATTTCAACTACATTTCTACAATCCTTACATGGGTTGGGGTTCTTCAGTTTTACCCATGAAACACATTCACACAAACAGTCATACAGAGCTCAGTTCAAGTGTAGAAAAATCATTTTGTGCACTTGACGTGCGCTTCAATAAGAGTAATTTCACATCATCGCTCAGTACACAGACACACAAAAACAGGCAGACAAACACACACACACGACACAAAATAAACAGGCACACACACACACACACAAACGCACAGAGCTCAGTTCAAGTGTAGAGAGATCATTTGTGCACTAAACGTGCACGTCAACAGTAAAGTTACATCATCGCTCAAGTGCGCAATTATGAAGCTCAGGCGTAATAAACGTCCTGTCAACAGCAGGGTTATGGCTTAATGACTACTATTAAAGCCATGGACAAATCAAAACAAACATCCAAATATTCAGAACCAGCACGCCTTTAGAGAGAAGCATGGTGTACTCCCACGAGGCCTCGGATGACTGTACGTTAGGCCTCGGATGATTGTTTGTTTGTGACGTGGACCAAATTTCCACCACAGTTACCCGCTCTTAATATCGGCCAAGTGGAGTGCGGAGTGGTAGGCGGCATTGGGAGAGGGTAAAGGGACACCACATTACCCCGGAGTTGGCAGTGTAGCCGCTGCCGACGGAACCCGGAGACACGGAAGAACCGGACGACCGTCCTCCCTGCTCAGAAGGCCCCCAGGAGGGCCTGGAGGGACCGGGCTCTGGGGAGATGGAATGTAAACTCAACCCCTTTGTATTCATGAGACATGGCATTCTACGAATCACACGCACTACAGAAACACACGCACAGAGCTCAGGTCAGCGGAGTGAATATCATGACATACACTTAGCGTGCAATTCAAAATAAAGTAATGTTACATCATCGCTCAGCAAACACTGCAAGAACAAACCAAGACAACGTGGCTGGGCTGTACCACTACCCACCTGTCTCAGGGGGCTGTTCCAGCAGCCTCTTCCTCCAGGACAGCTCAGTGGAGAGCTCTGAGTCGCTACAGACCGCAGACCTCTGCTCTACGTGGGTCTGCAGAGCTCCAGGTCTCTGGTGTCTGTCTCTCGACCCAGGGGCCCCTACTGCGGCGAGGGGCTGCTCAGATGGCCCCCAGGAGGGACCGGGCTCTGGGGAGATGGAATGTAAACTCAACCTCTTTGTATTCATAAAGAAATGGCATTCTACGAATCACACGCACTACAGAAACACACGCACAGAGCTCAGGTCAGCGGAGTAACTATCATGACATACACGTAACGTGCAATTCAAAAAAAAGTAATTTTACATCATCGCTCAGCAAACACACACACAACAACTACGGCTGTAACGATACACCAACTCACGATTCGGTTTGTATCACGATTTTTGACCCACGGTTCGATACATCCCACGATTTTTTTAAATTGAAATAGCTTTATTCAAACACTTGCATAACAATTAACTTAATGTAACATTTAATAATAATTTGGAACACTGAACAGAAAGAATACTACTAAAGTTTAGCTAAATGAATAATTAACCAAAGATTGCAGTTGGATGAGGCTTACAGGTAGGCAAAAACCCTCAACTAGTTTGGTGGTTTAGTCAAATATCCTATTAGAGCTTCTTATTAGGCTATGTAGCTTAAATAATGACATAATCAGGCCGTATAGAATGCAACATGGCAGGGCTCCAGAGTGCGCCTAATTTGGGCGCACATGCGCCTAGAATTCGGGGTAGTGCGACCAAAAGTTTATCTGATATCATTTTTTTTTTTTACAGAGCAGTCTATTCATAATATTGTAATGAACACGGAAGAGGCAGTGAATGAAGTATTGATTAGACACGATTTATTAGATACCTTATAAACCGTTGGAACACGCAACGCCGGTAAACTATGAAGGTATTATTGTAGCAAAAGTCTTTAGCACCTGTAACTGCAGAATTTGAATGCGTACACTAAAGTCACAGTAAATTGGAAGTCGTATATATTTATTTTGCATGTGTACTCTAAAGTCACAAATGTGTTACAGTACATTTGTGGTCGTAAATATTTTTATACCTTGTGAACACAAAATAGGGTCTACGAGTACGCAAATCTGTGTTACAGGTGCACAAATCCTTTTGCTACAATTATTGCAGCGCAGTTGGTGCAAAACACATTCGCACATCCGTGTTTCATAATCTGAGAGCATGCCCAAAAGCTGTGCATTCGTAAACCCTAATTTGAACTAATGCATCAGAAGTTGCACATCTGTGACCACGTCACACCCCGTCAACAACTCACAACTACCGTGCACCATAAATACGTGCTGGTGCACCCAAATTAAAAATTGTGGCGCCCCAGTGCACCCAAGGAAAAAGTTAGTCTGGAGCCCTGACATGTTTAATAGCCTAACTTTCGAATAGATAGGAAAAACATGAACGTCTGAACGTCGCAATAACGAGGCATGGTGTTACAAGTAGCGTATGTGTGTGCACGAGAATGGCAGTGTGTGCGTGTGCGTGCGTCGTCAGCGAGTGAGTGGACGAGCGAGGAGAGCGAGCGGTAACGCGCGTGTCTAGTGAAGAAACTAACGAGTCCGGTAGAATAAAGAATCCCGTCAATAATCGGTGGCCGCTTCATTCCGACCTATAAGCAGACCAACTGCCGGTCAAATCACAGAAAACAAGAGACAGGGATCACACAGGCTATTTTTTTCGCACTTGGCCCACTATGGATAAATGTCGTTCATATCGCATATGAGGACTTCGACGGCTGTGGAGAAATGCAATCCTCCGTAGCAACGGAGAGCTGTCATCACGGAGAGGGCATCTCGTCGCAGACTTACGGCATCGATAAGAGCGGGTGGTGTCAGCAGAATATTGTTTAGACTAATTATTAGCAAATTTCAATCTGACCGGAGAGTTAGAAAGGGCGTATCGCGCTTCTGCCTTCTCACACCGCGAGACAGGTTCGTGGCTTTGAGTGTCGCGATTTCGGTTTCGATATGCATATCGTTACAGCCCTAACAACCACACACAGAACAAACCAAGACAACGTGGCCGGACTGTACCACTACCCACCTGTCTCAGGGGGCTGTTCCAGCAACCTCTTCCTCCAGGACAGCTCAGTGGAGAGCTCTGAGTCGGGGAGGGGGCTACAGACAGCAGACCTCTCCTCTACGTGGGTCAGCAGAGCTCCTGGTCTCCGGTGTCTGTCCCTGGACCTAGGGGCCCCTACTGTGGCGAGGGGCTGCTCAGATGAGGGCCTGGAGGGACCGGGCTCTGGGGAGATGGAATGTAAACTCAACCACTTTGTATTCACGAGACATGGCTTCTACGATTCACACGCACTACAGAAACACACGCAGAGAGCTCAGGTCAGCGGAGTGACTTTCATGACATACACTTAACGTGCAATTCAAAATAAAGTAATGTTACATCATCGCTCAGCAAACACAAACACACACACAAAGAACAAACCAAGACAACTTGGCCGGACTGTACCACTACCCACCTGTCTCAGGGGGATGTTCCAGCAGCCTCTTCCTCCAGGACAGCTCAGTGGAGAGCTCTGAGTCGCTACAGACCGCAGACCTCTGCTCTACGTGGGTCTGCAGAGCTCCAGGTCTCTGGTGTCCGTCTCTCGACCTAGGGGCCCCTACTGCGGCGAGGGGCTGCTCAGATGGCCCCCAGGAGGGCCTGGAGGGACAGGGCTCTGGGGAGATGGAATGTAAACTCAACCTCTTTGTATTCATGAGACATGGCATTCTACGAATCACACGCACTACAGAAACACACGCAGAGCTCAGGTCAGCGGAGTGACTTTCATGACATACACTTAGCGTGCAATTCAAAAAAAAGTAATGTTACATCATCGCTCCACACACACACAACCACTAGGGCTGCAACGATACACCAACTCACGATTCGGTTTGTGTCACGATTTTTGAACCACGGTTCGATACACGATTTTTTTAAATTTAAAAAGCATTTTATTTAAACACTTGCATAACAATCAACTTAATGTAACATTTAATAACAAATAATTTGGAACACCGAACAGAAAGAATACTACTACTAAAGTATAGCTAAATTAATAAATAACCAAAGATCGCAGTTGGAGGATGCTTGCAGGTAGGCAATAACCCTGAACTAGTTTGGTGGTTTGGTCAAATATCCCATTAGCGATTCTTATCAGGCTATGTAGCTTAAATAATGACATAATCAGGCAGTATAGAATTCAACATGTTTAATAGCCTAACTTTCAAATAGATGGGAAAAAACATGAACGTCTGAACGTCGCAATAACGAGGCATAGTGTTACGAGTAGCGTATGTGTGTGCGCGAGAATGGCAGTGTGCGCATGCGACGTCAGCGAGTGAGTGGACGAGCGAGGAGAGCGAGCGGTAACGTGGGTGTCTAGTGAAGAAACTTAAGAGTCAGGAAGAATAAAGTACCCATCCTGTCAATAATCGGTGGCCGCTTCATTCCGACCTATAAGCAGACCAACTGCCGGTCAAATCACAGAAAACACTAGAGACATTGATCAACCAGGCTATTTTTTTTGCGCTTGGCCCACTATGGATAAATGTCGTTCATATCGCATATGAAGACTTCGACGGCTGTGGAGAAATGCAATCCTCCGTAGCAACGGAGAGCTGTCATCACAGAGAGGGCATCTCGTCTTACGGCATCGATAAGAGCGGGCGGTGTCAGCAGACTATAATTTAGACAAATTAGCAAATTTCAATCTGACAATTTGACCAGAGAGTTAGAAAGTGCGTATCACGCTTCTGCCTTCTCACACCGCGAGACAGGTTCGTGGCTTTGAGTGTCGCGATTTCGGTTTCGATACGCATATCGTTACAGCCCTAACAACCACACACCAAGAACAAACCAAGACAACGTGGCCGGGCTGTACCACTACCCACCTGTCTCGGGGGGCTGTTCCAGCAGCCTCTTCCTCCAGGACAGCTCAGTGGAGAGCTCCGAGTCGCTACAGACCGCAGACCTCTGCTCTACGTGGGTCTGCAGAGATCCAGGTCTCTGGTGTCTGTCTCTCGACCCAGGGGCCCCTACTGCGGCAAGGGGCTGCTCAGATGGCCCCCAGGTGGGCCTGGAGGGACCGGGCTCTGGGGAGATGGAATGTAAACTCAACCTCTGCTTTGTATTCATGAGACATGGCACTCTACGAATCACACGCACTACAGAAACACACGCAGAGCTCAGGTCAGCGGAGTGACTATCATGACATACACGTAACGTGCAATTCAAAAAAAAATAATGTTACATCATCGCTCAGCCAACACACACACACACACACACACACACACACAGACCAAGAAAACGTGGCCGGACTGTACCACTACCCACCTGTCTCAGGGGGCTGTTCCAGCTGCCTCTTCTTCCAGGACAGCTCAGTGGAGAGCTCTGAGGCGGGGAGGGGGCTACAGACCGCAGACGTCTCCTCTACGTGGGTTTGCAGAGCTCCAGGTCTCTGGTGTCTGTCTCTGGACCCAGGGGCCCCTACTGCGGCGAGGGGCTGCTCAGATGGCCCCCAGGAGGGCCGGGAGGGACAGGGCTCTGGGGAGATGGAATGTAAACTCAACCCCTTTGTATTCACGAGACATGGCATTCTACGAATCACACGCACTACAGAAACACACGCACAGAGCTCAGGTCAGCGGAGTGACTTTCATGACATACACTTAGCGTGCAATTCAAAAATAAGTAATGTTACATCATCGCTCAGCAAACACACACACACACACACACACACACACACACACACACACACACACACACACACACCCCACGGCCGGAGGGTACCACTACCCACCTGTCTCAGGGGGATGTTCCAGCAGCCTCTTCCTCCAGGACAGCTCAGTGGAGAGCTCTGAGTCGCTACAGACCGCAGACCTCTGCTCTACGTGGGTCTGCAGAGCTCCAGGTCTCTGGTGTCTGTCTCTCGACCCAGGGGCCCCTACTGGGGCGAGGGGCTGCTCAGATGGCCCCCAGGAGGGACTGGAGGGACAGGGCTCTGGGGAGATGGAATGTAAACTCAACCTCTTTGTATTCACGAGACATGGGATTCTACGAATCACACGCACTACAGAAACACGCAGAGCTCAGGTCAGCGGAGTGACTTTCATGACATACACTTAGCGTGCAATTCAAAAAAAAATAATGTTACATCATCGCTCAGCAAACACACACAACCACTAGGGCTGTAACGATACACCAACTCGCGATTCGGTTTGTATCACGATTTTTGACCCACGGTTCGATACATCCCATGATTTTTTTCAATTTGAAAAGCCTTTTATTCAAACACTTGTATAACAATTAACTTAATGACAAATAATTTGGAACACTGAACAGAAAGAATAATACTAAAGTTTAGCTAAATGAATGAATAAATAACCAAAGATTGCAGTTGGAGGAGGCTTGCAGTTAGGCAAAAACCCTCAACTAGTTTGGTGGTTTAGTCAAATATCCTATCAGCGCTTCTTATTAAGCTATGTAGCTTAAATAATGACATAATCAGGCTGTATAGAATGCACCATGTTTAATAGCCTAATTTTCAAATAGATGGGAAAAAACATGAACGTCTGAACGTCGCAATAACGAGGCATAGTGTTACGAGTAGCGTATGTGTGTGCGCGAGAATGGCAGTGTGTGCGTGCGTCGTCAGCGAGTGAGTGGACGAGCTGTAACGTGTGCGTCTAGTGAAGAAACGAACGAGTCCGGTAGAATAAAGTACCCATCCTGTCAATAATCTGTGGCCACTTCATTCCGACCTATAAGCAGACCAACTGCCGGTCAAATCACAGAAAACACTCGAGACAGGGATCACACAGGCTATTTTTTTTCGCGCTTGGCCAACTACGGATAAATGTCGTTCATATCGCATATGAAGATTTCGACGGCTGTGGAGAAATGCAATCCTCCGTAGCACCGGAGAACTGTCATCACAGAGAGGGCATCTCGTCCTAGACTTAGGGCATCGATGAGATCGGGCGGTGTCAGCAGAATATTGTTTAGATAAATTATTAGCAAATTTCACAATTTGACCGGAGAGTTAGAAAGGGCGTATCGCGCTTCTGCCTTCTCACACCGCGAGACAGGTTCGTGGCTTTGAGTGTCGCGATTTTGGTTTCGATATGCATATCGTTACAGCCCTAACAACCACACACCAAGAACAAACCAAGACAACGTGGCCGGACTGTACCACTACCCACCTGTCTCAGGGGGCTGTTCCAGCAGCCTCTTCCTCCAGGACAGCTCAGTGGAGAGCTCCGAGTCGCTACAGACCGCAGACCTCTGCTCTACGTGGGTCTGCAGAGATCCAGGTCTCTGGTGTCCGTCTCTCGAGCCAGGGGCCCCTACTGCGGTGAGGGGCTGCTCAGTTGGCCCCCAGGAGGGCCTGGAGGGACCGGGCTCTGGGGAGATGGAATGTAAACTCAACCTCTGCTTTGTATTCATAAAGACATGGCATTCTACGATTCACACGCACTACAGAAACACGCGCAGAGCTCAGGTCAGCGGAGTGACTATCATGACATACACGTAACGTAACGTGCAATTCAAAAAAAATAATGTTACATCATCGCTCAGCAAACACGCAAACACACACACACACACACACACACACACAACCACACAGAACAAACGAAGAAAACGTGGCCGGACTGTACCACTACCCACCTCTCTCAGGGGGCTGTTCCAGCAGCCTCTTCTTCCAGGACAGCACAGTGGAGAGCTCTGAGTCGGGGAGGGGGCTACAGACCGCAGACCTCTGATCTACGTGGGTCAGCAGAGCTCCAGGTCTCTGGTGTCTGTCTCTGGACCCAGGGGCCCCTACTGCGGCGAGGGGCTGCTCAGATGGCCCCCAGGAGGGACCGGGCTCTGGGGAGATGGAATGTAAACTCAACCCCTTTGTATTCACGAGACATGGCATTCTACGAATCACACGCACTACAGAAACACACGCACAGAGCTCAGGTCAGCGGAGTGACTTTCATGACATACACTTAACGTGCAATTCAAAAATAAGTAATGTTACATCATCGCTCCACACACACACACACACACACACAGGCCGGGATGTACCACTACCCACCTGTCTCGGGGGGCTGTTCCAGCAGCCTCTTCCTCCAGGACAGCTCAGTGGAGAGCTCTGAGTCGCTATAGACCGCAGACCTCTGCTCTACGTGGGTCTGCAGAGCTCCAGGTCTCTGGTGTCTGTCTCTCGACCCAGGGGCCCCTACTGCAGCGAGGGGCTGCTCAGATGGCCCCCAGGAGGGCCTGGAGGGACCGGGCTCTGGGGAGATGGAATGTAAACTCAACCTCTTTGTATTCATGAGACATGGCATTCTACGAATCACACGCACTACAGAAACACGCAGAGCTCAGGTCAGCGGAGTAACTATCATGACATACACGTAACGTGCAATTCAAAAAAAATAATGTTACATCATCGCTCAGCAAACACGCAAACACACACACACACCCACCCACCCACCCACAGAACAAACCAAGACAACATGGACGGGCTGTACCACTACCCACCTGTCTCAGGGGGGTGTTCCAGCAGCCTCTTCTTCCAGGACAGCTCAGTGGAGAGCTCTGAGTCGGGGAGGGGGCTACAGACCGCAGACCTCTGCTCTACGTGGGTCAGCAGAGCTCCAGGTCTCTGGTGTCTGTCCCAGGACCCAGGGGCGCCTTCTGCTGCGAGGGTCCGAGACCCAAAGACATCCTCCGGCCCTGAGAAACACAAAGATATTAAACAACAGCTTTGATTCAGGATTTTGCCCAAAGCGACTCACAACAGGTGTATTAAACCATGAAGATAAAACCCAGAAAATGCAAGAATCATGAACGGGCATGCAAGTGTTATTATATTGCCATCTAAAATCGTCTTACTAGTTGCCATGTATGCATTTTTTATCCAGGTCAACTTTAAGTGAATTCAGAGCCACGTCATTAAGAACAGACTACAGAAACACAGAGCTCAGTTCAGCGGAGAGACCATCATTACATACACTTAACGTGCAATTCAATTAGTGTAATGTGACGCACACTTTTCATCCAGGGAAACTTCAGAGCCATGTCTTTAAGGAGCAGGAAGGTGTTGGAGCAGTGTCTCCCAACCTTGAGGTCAGGACCGCAGTCTGGGGGGGTTATGCCTTACATTTGGATAGGGCAATCCGTTTATCATCCTGCCGTACATTGACCTCCAGTTAGCCTCTCGACCTCCCAGTGGGACTCCTCTCTCCAGCTCAGCCCCTCACCTGTGGCCGTCAGGCTGCGCTCGCCCGGCGTCTCCACCTCCTGGATGACACTCAGCTCGTGTTGCCCCGGCAACGTCACCATGGCGCCGAGCTTCACGCGGGTCAGTGGGGGCCTCTGGGCCCGAGCTGCACCCCAGGACTGGGAAGGCAAACCGCCACGCAGAGGGCCAGGATCTGGAGCAAAGGGAAACAAACAACAAACAGATTTAGGACATAACACGCACACAGATAACATGGAAAACACTGTGGCACTGTTCCATGAGCTTCTCCAATCGACACGGAAGCCAACTTGCACGGCAGTGAAGGGAAAGATAAGCTACCGGTAGATAAGAGATACAATGTGCTTTTGTTAATCCTACACAGGAAAAAGGGGAATCAAGTACTAATCTCCCCACCACAAAATCAAAGAATTTCTATGAACTGCTCGAGCCAAGCTCTGGCCCTTGGCTAGCAACGAGCTAGCCAGGACCTTGGCTAGCCACGAGCTAGCCAGGACCTTGGCTAGCCACGAGCTAGCCACGAGCTAGCCAGGACCTAGGCTAGCCACGAGCTAGCCAGGACCTAGGCTAGCCACGAGCTAGCCAGCACCTAGCCTAGCCACGAGCTAGCCAGCACCTAGCCTGCCCTAGGCGGAAGCCAGCACTAAGCTGGAGCTGGTGAAAGAAGAGTGTGGGGGACTCACCGCTGGCAGGAGGAGATGGGGTGCAGGGGGCTGGCTGGGGTTGCTCCTCTAGGTGAGACAGAGAGCCCCCGTGAGACTCCTCGATGGCCCTGAGCAGAGAGGACAGGAGGCTCAGGCGGCTCCGGCCCTCCTCCTCCTCCTCCTCCTCGCCCGCCGCCGGCGGCTCAGCTACCGGACAAGCCCGTGGGCCCTGGACCAACAGTCAAGTCCATTTAATTATAAAAACACATTGCACGTCGCCCACACCATATCAAATAGTCTCACATTTAATATATCGCCATAGAGAAAAAGTGGGTTACAATGGAGTCCAGCGAAGGAGCAGAACCAACATGACGGAAGGGCAGCCTATGAGCAACATTTAACTTAAATTAGTCCTCGTTTATCAACAATACACTCCATTTTCAGGAGGTTATCTAGGCGTTACTGAGGTAACACGTTGAACCCACTTGTGTCTCCGTGTTGATCAAAGCCTGCAGTGCCTCCCTCTGCCTCCTCATCTGCTCCCTCTGCTCTTCATCATGTCTCTTTTGCTCCTCCTCCTCCCGTCTCCATCTCTCCTCCTCCAGCCTGCGTTGCTCCTCGTTCCTCTGTTGCTCCTCCCGTCTCCGTCTCTCCTCCTGTGTGCATCTCTCCTGCTCGGCCTTTGTCCCACTCTCCTCCTCCCATCTCTGGTGGGCCTCATGGCTGCATCTCTCCGCCTCCCTTCTCCGTTGCGCCTCCTCTTGCTCCCGGAGCTGCTGCGCCACCTCCTCCCTTTGCTCCTGCGTCCGCCGGCGGGCCTCCAGCAGCTCAAACCTCTGCCTCTCCACATCTCCTTCCCCAGCGAGTCGGGAGCTCTGCCGCACACCGGCAGTGACACTCTCTGCTGTCCCGAGTGGACGGTGAGTGAAAGGGTTCGGGGCCGCCGGCGGCGACCTCAGGCTCTCCGGGAGGTGGCCCGTTGCCCGCTCCATGATGCTGTCGGTCAGCCAGGCTGAGAGGCCTGCTCTACGGGCAGGAGGAGGCCCGTTTGCATCGTCCTCCGGCGAGTCCAGGGGGAAGCGAGCCGGGTCTGGGGTCAGGCTGGGCGCAGGGCGCAGGTCGGGGCGACGGGGCGGTGGAGGGGTCCTCCAGGCATCCGACCGCAGGGCGGGGATCTCTCCCGGGGCCGAGGCTGGCACTGCACGCTCAGTGGGGCGGGGTACAGGGGCCGGGGGGGTGGCCACCGGTACGGCGGTCTCAGCCGACAGACCGAGAGGAGGACGGGGGGCGAGGCCTGCGGAGGGCCTGGGCATGACGCCCGCGCTGTGGCGGATCCGAAGCGCCCGCTGGTACTGCTCCAGACGCTGCCGGGCGACCGCCACCGACCGCTGGTGGACCCTTCAGCAAAACAAAATAAGCATCATAGCACACCAAAAAGAGGTATAAACCATGACCAGGCTGGCTATGGAGTAATACAATTGTTTAAACTAATTTAATTGTACTTGAGGTAAATGCAGACTGAGGAATGGACACATACCATACACATCATACATACCATACACATCATACATACCATACACATCATACATACCATACACATCATACATACCATACATACAGAACAGTATAAACTCTTCAAGTGACTTTAACTGTCTGTTTCGGCAGGCAGTCACACACACACACCTGTTCTGCTCCAGGAGGCGCCGTTGGTGCTGTCGGATGCGGCTGCTTTGATCTTTCCCCGTGGAGCTCTCTAGCTGTGGGAACAAGATAAGCAAGATGTCTTTATTATGGACAGATAGACGCAAGATGGTTGTGACGGCCCTGAGCCATCTTGCTTCCCTGTTTCTGCTGGCCTCCATTCTCCTTCCAGGGAAGCTGAAGGCCTGGCCCCTCCCACCTCATTAAGGGATTGAACTCAACTGCCGGAAGCCTTCATAAAATGGGGGAATCAAACATGGCCGCAATCGCTCCCACCCGAAGTCCTGTGCCGTGTTCCAATACCCGTACTGTCCGTACTTACTAGCCAAAATTTGAGTATGCAGTACGTTCCAATTCAGATCCGGCGAAAAGAAGTATACTTCAAGGACCCGGATGCCGTACTCAAAACGGGCTAATCGTGAAGTGTGGATCAAAGGACACTCCCCGTACTCAACGGCAGCCATCTTAGCTACGTAGCGGAAGAGGCGGAGCTAGGCTGAGCCAAAGTCGGTGCATTTTCCACATAGCCTGCATTAATAGAGTCATTTTGTAGTTTTTATAGTTTTTATAGCTTTTTATAGCTGCTAGGCGTAAAGAGTTCACCGTTCAAAGCGGGATGTCTATTGCAGGGGAGGGTTTACTGTCGTGATCGTCATTTCCGGTAAGTGCACCACAGAGTACTCGATTTGGAACAGCACTCGCATCTGAAAAATGAGCGTACTCAAGTGAGTACGGATAGTGCAGATAGTGTACTTCCTTTAAGTATACTCATGGAAGTACGGGTATTGGAACACGGCCCTGGTGACTGCCTGGCACCCAACAGGGTTTTGTTTGGGTTTTTGGTTCCGTCCCTTTAGCCTTTATTGCTTACTCTTTAGTTTAAATGAACATTTAGTTTAATATCACTCAAACACCACACTACCGATTTATTGTTTACAGTTAACTTTGATATTAAATGAATTAAACAGACATTTAACTGTCTTTGTCTGGACCTTTCTTCTCAGTTGTGCTCTCAAACTAGCTGGGAACAACAGTCAAGTGGTTTACTCCCAGCGGAAAGTTCATTGCTTGATCACCAATCTCTGCAGTCTAGCTGAAGGAATCCAAACCCCCACCTGCTCTTTTATGATGTGCATCATAAAATCACTCTCCTATAAATCTCCATTGAATTCGTGACTTGTGGCTGTAGCAATAAGAACAAAGCTTTACACAGCGTGACCTAACCCTGCTTTCACCCCCTTACGTTTAATTCTACCCTCTTGACATCATGAGCATCCACCAAGATGTATTATCGACATGATCAGCCAACCAGACTGCCCAGTGGACTGTAGCAAGCACAAGTCGGTACTGACGTAGCCATCATTCACCTGGGATTGGGTTTCCCAGGACAGAAGATAAAATGGAGGAACGTTTGTTCTGGAAGGCCTTACCTCAGAGGCAGCAGGAGGAAGAGCGGCAGGTACTTCCGGTTCCTGGAGAGAGACGTCCTGGTTGACGGCGGCCTGCATGTCCTGCCTCTCCCGCTGGGCGTCCCGCAGCATGGCCTCCAGCCGCGACTTCTGCTCCTCCAGGTCCTCCAGCAGAACCATCTGCTGCCGCTTCTCCCGCTCCAGCGCCGCCTCCTGGAAGCCGCGAGGAGGAACACATCAGAGCCCCTCTTGGACGGGGAGCTCATGTCCCTGTGAGGTGGTGCGTGACAACCGAGTCCGTCTGACTGCACACCGTTGGCTATCTGCTCTCTTAGGTTATTTTGGGCCAGTCAAAATTCTTCCTACATTGTCCACAAACTATGTGCTCGCGAAGGCTAGAGCGGACGTGTTAACTCTTGAGTAATAACCGACTGGGAGAAACAAGTTTTTCCCAACGTCTCTGGTTAAAGAAGCTTGAGTCTACCTCCTCCTTGCCTAGCCGACCCTGTAGTGTGTGTGTGGTTAAAGGCTTGTCCCAGCTGGCCCGAGTCAGTCTGATTAGACTCAGGGAATGCCCATGCTGCGCCACAGCTGTGGTGCATTGAGCAATCAATGCACACAAGATAAACCAGCCACTACCACACACGCACATAACAGGATGAAACATACGGAATGCATGGATCATTTTACCGCCTTCATAGTTTATTCAATATCAACCTAAGATGGGTAAGTTCTGAGAAAGGTGTCTATAAGCCATCTCCCTAGCCTGGTTTCACTGGGTTGCAAACTGCCATCCCCTGGGCCCACCCATACATGGAAGCCTGAGCGGCGGGACTAACGAGGTAACGATGCACCACCTAATGTGAATTAACTCTCCATCAATCCAAGTGCATTTGAGCGCAGAAGCGTATCTGCAGGAACTTGTCTTTATGTGGCCCCTAATGCAAAGCACTATAGGGTTGGGAGGGAGCTATACAATTAAACATACCCTTCTTAAAATAACATACAACGTTTAAACACACATTTCATTCATCTGGTTAAGGGGAGGGTTGTGATGTCGGAACATACCCTTTCCTTCCACTCATACATCCTGCTGGAGAGGACCTCTGGAGGGAGTGGCGCCAGCACAGACTCCTCTCCCGTGGTCTCCAACACTGCTTACACACACACACAAAACAAACACACTTTAAATGTCTGCACTGAATGGAGAATAAATGATTAACGAAGAGCAAACAAACAAGACGAGGCAAATCTCTGGCACGTACTGAGCCTTGCATGCCTGACAGCCAAAATCACTCCAACCGGTCCCAGCTTGGGTTTAATAAAATGTGTTTTTTTAATCATCAAATTACCCCGGTTAGATTCTCACCTGCAGTCCGATGCTACTAATGTCCTTCCCTCCCTCTATCTGAACCAATTAACTGTCTCTCTTCACTGGGCTGTCCAAAAGGGAACAAAAGCCCCTCAAATTGTATAAAAATGAAAAAGCATATTGATAATAAAAACATTGATGATCAAGATAATGCGAGCAACTTTGCACACCTCCCTCCCCCCCACCCGACGCACCAGAGGCGGGCTGCGGGGGGAGCTGTGGGCTGGAGGCCTCTCTCCCGTGCTCCTCCACGGACAGAGACCCCGTGTCGATGGAGGAGTCCCTCTCTGGTTCTTCATCCGGCCGGACAGGCGGCTGACAGGCGGCGGCAGAGGAGATGAGGTCGGGTTCCTGGGGGTGGTCCCTGCCCTGGTCCAACCCCTTGTCTCTCTGGGCCCTGATACGATTCAGGAGTTTCCGCAGGGCCTGTCGATGGGCCGGTTGGGGCGGTTCCACTGAAAATCGAGAAATAAAAAAAAGGGGTTCAGCTCATGGCGACAGATGATGGAGGAGAATCATTTGGAGCTTGAAACCCTCGATTCTGTTAAACGTCGTGTCTCGACAGGAGCAATGTCTGTCCCGAATCAAAATTAGGACTTTCTCACAGTCCCAAGCATGCTCCTCAGGATGAACAGTGACCAAATGACTTACAACAATTGACATTGTTATGTTCCTATACTTCCAAAATGGAGGCGGTCTTTGCGATGTGAAGTCATGACGCACAAGCCCTATAGACGTGTCCCCTTCACCTCGCGCTGTAGCCGGTCCTGGGTGCTGCCCGTTGCCATGGTGACCGGCCTCGGCCTCCGGGGTGACCTCCGGGGGAGTGTCCTCGCCGTCGTCCACGGTTACATCCAGCTCCTGGTCCTGACTGGAGGAGGTGGATGGAGCCGGCAGGGGCTCCGGGACCAGCTGGAGAACCAGGTCACCCTTCACTCCTGAGGAAGGGAGGGGGGGGAGAGAGAGGGAGAGAGAGATACAGATACACAGACAGACAGACAGAGAGAGAGACAGACAGACAGACAGACAGAGAGATCAGGCTTAGAGGGAGGGCTACGCTCATTTGGTTGAAAGTCCAATTTCAAATGAAAAAAGGAAGGATTGACGTGTTAAAGACAAGCCTCACTCCTCTCCCCGGTGTACATGTCCTCGAAGGCGAACTCCATGTCCCTCTGACCGTCCTCCCGGGCCTCCCGCCGTCGGTGGAGGGGCTGGAAGATCTGCGCGGGCATCTGGGCCACCTGCTGCCTCCTCCTTAGCAGCTCTGTCTGCTGCATGTGCTCCAGCTCCACCACCAGGCGCTCCCGGTCCTACCGCACACACCCCGTTATAATGCACACCACGCATAGCTACAGTCCTCATACCGTATGGACCTACCGCACACACCCCGTTATAATGCACACCACGCATAGCTACAGTCCTCATACCGTATGGTCCTACCGCACACACCCCGTTATAATGCACACCACGCATAGCTACATCCTCATACCGTATGGGCCTACCGCACACACCCCGTTATGTTACATACCACACATAGCTACATCCTCATACCGTATGGTCCTACCACACACACCCCGTTATAATGTCACATACCACACATAGCTACATCCTCATACCGTATGGACCTACCGCATACACCCCGTTATAATGTAACATACCACGAATAGCTACATCCTCATACCGTATGGACCTACCGCATACACCCCGTTATAATGTAACATACCACGCATAGCTACATCCTCATACCGTATGGACCTACCGCACACACCCCGTTATAATGTAACATACCACGCATAGCTACATCCTCATACCGTATGGGCCTACCGCACACACCCCGTTATAATGTAACATACCACGCATAGCTACATCCTCATACCGTATGGACCTACCGCACACACCCCGTTATAATGTAACCTACCACGCATAGCTACATCCTCATACCGTATGGGCCTACCGCACACACCCCGTTATAATGTAACATACCACGCATAGCTACATCCTCATACCGTATGGACCTACCGCACACACCCCGTTATAATGTCACATACCACGCATAGCTACATCCTCATACCGTATGGACCTACCGCATGCACCCCGTCATAATGTCACATACCACGCATAGCTACATCCTCATACCGTATGGACCTACCGCACACACCCCGTTATAATGTAACAAACCACGAATAGCTACATCCTCATACCGTATGGGCCTACCACACACACCCCGTTACAATGCACACCACGCATAGCTACATCCTCATACCGTATGGGCCTACCGGACATATAGATAGTTAGAATACTCATAATGTACATATATACCACACATAGATATAATACTCATAATGTACATATATACCACACATATACACATAGATATAATACTCAATGTACATATATACCACACAGATATAATACTCATTTTGTACATACTGTATATACCACATTGAAATAATACTCATACGTACTTGTCGATCCCACTCTGGCCTGTGCTCGCTATACTGAAATGTTTGTATATGAACTGACTTTTTATATTTTTGTCCTGTATTAATCCTGTGCTATTTATGGACCCGAGTGTGAAATAAAGTTTTCATATTCATCTACCAAACAGATAAACATAGTTATAATACTATTAAAGTTATAATACCGTATATACACATAGAGGAAGAATGTGAGGATGTCATTTCGATGCCCGCGTGCCTTTTATACTCTCCGTATAATTTACTATGTGCGTAATATTTACCCATAGCGGGCAAACTCAAATAGTTCTCCAAGTATTGAGTGACGACTGAATGACTGTGATGACTGGATAGTAAATAGCATTGCTATCGGTGATAGCCGAAGGCTCCGGTCACCTGAGTCAGCTGTTCTCTCTTCAGAGCGGACCTCCCTCGGAGACGCGCCTTTTCCTGCTGCTCCTCCCGCTGGCGCTCCGCCTCGCTCCCCCGCTCCAGCAGCCTCCGGGCCTCCTGCTTCGCCTCCTCGTGGGCGTCCGGCTGGGGGGCGTGCGCATGGGGAACAGACCAGTCGGCTGATCAGGATGAGGCAAACAGGACAATGTGCTTTACGGCCAATCCCTGTTTCCACGGCTAGAATGCTGCATTGTATTGTCGTTTGATATCCTTCAATGCTGCCGTTTTCTATTCTGGGATCATCTTGCCTCTCGGTTAAGGGGATCAGATGCAGAGTTCGGAACCAGATACGAGCTGGTTTCGAGCCAATGTGAGGTGCTGTGCTGTTCTTGCTGCCTGCAGTGTGAACAAGATCTGAGCTAACCCAAGCAGTGTCTCAAGTATCGGGGACAACGCTCACTTCCTGATACTGGGGCCGTCCTTCTCTGCCAATAGGGTCGGGGGTGAGTAAACCCAGCCTTGTAATTGGTGGAAAATTAAATCACCTGAGTAGCAGCGACCTCCCTGTCCACGGTGGGCTCCGGGCAGTGATGGTGCGTTGCTGAGAACCCACTGACGTTAGATCTCCCAGCAGGAGGCCTGTTCTCCTCCATGGTCTGCTCACACAGAGGAAGAAATGATTAAATCATGCAGCATTTCCAAAGACAAATGTTGGCCGAATGTAATAAACGTCTGTTTGATTTTGTGATACGTGTTTTTTGTGTTTGTTGTGAACGGGTAACCGTGGAACGGTCGGCGTCACCTCCATGGGGTGGGGAGGAGGTGGGGGGAGGCTGGCCACCCAGGCGGCACGCTCCCGCTCTGCCTGCAGGGCCTTTCTCCTGGCGTCAGCTGGACTGCAGACACACAACACGACCAGTGGGTCAGACCACCAACACGGTCCAAACCGATTAGCTAGCATAGTATAAGATAATGTTCATCTGGGTTGAATTTCAGGCACTGCAGGAGCAACATTGTCAAAGACAAAAACTGTGCCAGTCAAAATAAATAAAACAACAAAATGACGACATCTCCACAATACATACACCTCTGGGATCAGGATATACAGCTGGCTAATTGGGATTGAGTAATACTAATATATTGCAGTAAAAAGCGTTAGTAATGAAGTGTGTGTAAAGAAGTAGGCAGTGGCTATTCGTACGGCGACCGAGCTTGTCACGTGACCGCACTTGACCTATCAGTCTGCTCGGCGCTAACCCTAACCCTAACCGGGCCGACCGTAATTATAGTAATTAATTATAGTAATAACCCTAACTCTAACCCTAACCATAACCTGCCGTGAAAATAGACGAATGCAGTATTTTTACGGCGCGCCGTACGAATAGCCTAATTGCTATTCTTACTGTCACCGTACGAATAGCCACTGGGAAAGAAGTAAAGTGAAACAACTTTACAGAATATATCAAATATATATAACACTCTATGAAGGAGCAGACTAAGACAGAAATGGTAATTAATTAATCCCTGACCAGAAATTCTTGGATTATTAAGGCTAATAAATAACCCAACAAAATGGTGGTTCTCACCGGTTGTGCTCCTCCTGTTCTCGGTGTCTCTGAGACGTGAGCTCCTTCAGGGCTTCTCTGTAGCGCTGCTTGGCCTTCACCTGGTTTTCCTCAGCGTGCTGGGCCATGGCCTCCCAGTCGGGCTCCTTGAGCAACACACGCATACGTTCAATTTAGACCAGGGATGGGCCACTGGCGGCCCGCATCCTCACTCAGTGCGGCCCGCATCCTCACTCAGTCAGGCCCGCACATAATAAAAAAATAAAAAAATAAAAAAATAATAATAATTGATCGAGTTACAGAAAACTCGGTCAAGAAAGATGAGAAGAATTCATAGAATTCAAAGGCAAACCCATGTGTCTAGTTTGCTTAGAAGCGATATCAGTCATTAAAGATATCCACTTAAGTCGCCACTACAACTACTACAACTGCTTGTTGGGTTTGAGTTCATTGAGTTGTTGCACTTAATGTTGGGCCACTGTTTTTCAGTTTTTTGACTTCATTGAATGATGATGTATGTGAGCCCTTTGCACTGATAAAAATACTGACCATTCATGTGGCTGTTTGAGCATGGAAAACATGAAATGAATGTATGTTGGTTAAATTAACATACCGTACATAGGTTATGATTCTGGATGATTTTTTAGGTAGTGGCCATCCCCAAAATGCACCAGAATACAGGAAATCATATCTACCAAATTCAAAATTGTGTAGCTTCTCTCAGCTCACGTTTAGTTGAAGTGTGCAGTCATGTGGCCCTTCGATGGTTATGATGAAAAATGTGGGCCTCTTTATCATGAAAGTTGCCCATCCCTGATTCAGAGTGTTAATGGGGAAGCTGCCGGTATTGTGATGCAATGTCGTGGCAAGAACATTTTTGTTATGCATATTTTGTGCGAATGCACACCGTTTTTGCATTGTCATGAGTGTAGATATACAGACTGCATATTTATTTTATTTGCATACACACATTTTTGCTTTTGCCTACACACATCGTGTATATATATGCAAATTTATCCGGCGTTCTTGCCTTACAGTAAAAAATAAAAAGTATCAAAACGTAATGAAAAGGCGATAAATAACACATAAAATAAATATGTTTTCCTTTAAATGTAATTTATTTTCTTTACCGTAATCTTGAAAGGAGTAATTGTTGAATAAATAGTTTCCCCATGGGAACAATAAAGTTATTTTAAGTCTTAACCGTAAACAGTTTTTCTTTGGACAAAAGCTTAATCTCTAAAAGTAAATTAAGAATTACAGAAGTCGTTTAAAAAGCGGAAGACTCATG
Organism: Gadus morhua; assembly: GCF_902167405.1. Taxonomy (NCBI): domain Eukaryota; kingdom Metazoa; phylum Chordata; class Actinopteri; order Gadiformes; family Gadidae; genus Gadus; species Gadus morhua. The sequence goes on from NC_044063.1 coordinate 3,670,555, forward strand.
ACATCTTCAGACGGGACGCCCCGACTCACGTTTTCCTTGGCGCTGCGGTGGCCCTGTCCTAGCAGGCGGAGGCTCTCCTCATACAACCTCTGCAGAGCTTGGATCTTCTCGCTCTGCTGAAGCTCCCAGTCCTGCCGGAGCTCCTCGGCCAGCAGCTGGAGCTCCCGCTCCCGTCTCCTCTGCACATCGGTCCTGATTTGGAGAGCATTGGCGCGTGCCTGTTCCCGCACCTGCACAACAGAGAGGACCAGATCAGTCGAGATTATCCTACTGCATCTGGTATCAGAAAGAAGAGTTTGGGACTGTGATTAAGGGTTATACGAATACAATGTGCTTGACTTTATTCTGTATGTTTTACAAAAAAAAACCTGATAAAACAACCGCTTCATGACATGAGTATACATGATACAAGACACATCAAAACAATATTCACTTTTCTGTCTGTCTAATTCACTTTCTGTCTGCGTGTTGCGGGTGCTGGACTGAATGCCTGGACTCTCCTCATGGATAAACGGCCAGATCCCATTCACCATTTTATTATGATGTGCATGTATTTATTTACCTGCTTCAATTGTGGCACCCATTGCACTCCTGACCATCCCTGGCAGAAGGGATCCCCTACTATGCGTTTCTTCTCAAGATTTCTTCCTTGCTGATTTCAAGGGAGTTTTTTCTTGCCCGTGTGGGGGCTTGGGTAAAGGGGGGTGTCATGAATATTTGGCGTGTTAACCCCTTTGAGACTGTAATGGTGATTAATGGCTATACAAATAAAATTGAATTGAATTGAGTTCAGGTAAGGCAACGCGGCAAAAAAATTACAAGTCTCCGCCTCGTTTTCAACATGACATGGACTCGAAGTGTGCAACTGGGAAGCGCGGCAATGACTACAATAGGAATACATGAGACCAAGGATGAAGGAACCATTGCTTATATACGTTTTTTGTTTGCACTGCCATTAACAGTAGGTTGCACTTTTTTGACGGTTGAGTATGATCGAAATCCAAGAAACGAATTGTTTGGCCTTCGACGAATTTTGCTCGTTGTTCTCTGATTTGCATTGAACACAACTGTTTTTCCTAACCTGCTGTATCCGTATCTTTCTTCTCCGGTCTTGTTCCTCTCGGAGGAGCTGCGACTCTTCATTAGGACTCAGCCTGAGCCGCCTTAGCGTCTTCCTCTTCATCACCACTGCGTTTAGTTTTAGTTGGGACGCAGCATTGCATAGCCGTCGTGAACATTAAAACATCATAACTACGGCCGTTCTGTTTAAAAGCTGACTAATACAGATACAACAATATATTAGGGTGTGTTTCCGTTCACCCTAAATCCATGCCAACAAGAGACGTTGCGCGTCCTGGTACGTCACATCCTGTTGTTTGAAATGCCCGCTTTCCGGCCGCCCTTACTCGACGGTAGCCAATCAGCTCTCTTATATAAAAGAAACAACACATAATAATAACAATAAAATAAACAAATGGGTATTATTTTTTATCCTATGGTGTAAATAAAGCCTCCGTGATGATTTTTTATTGATAATCATAAAAATAACTGTTTGGTTTTTTAATGGATCTATGGATTTACTTAAATTCGAAGGCTTTGAGATATGCAGTAATTTTTCCAATGACATTTTTTAATTATACATTAGTAAATTGGTACAGTGGAGGGAATACCTTTTGTACTCCACCATATCACCTGATAGTGACGTCCTCATCACTCCCGACACATGATTGGTGACATCACAAGGCTAACACACCACCAGCTAGCTAGTTAGCAAACATTGTAATAATAGCTGTTACGCCTTATTCTTTTAGTTTTGCCATCGCAACAACCACTGGAAATGGACAATTCTGGGAAGGAAAAGGAAGCCATGGCTCTGATGGCGGAGGCCGAGAAGAAGATGAAGTCGTCATCGTCGTTTTTGGGGGCACTTTTCGGGTTAGAGTTAGAATTTTCCAATCCAATACAGGGAACTCATAAGCCAACACAGCGGAAGAGCACTCTCATAGCTACTAGCTTCTAGCTGTTAGCTTTTAACTGTCAGCTAGTCCAGTGGCAAAACAACAACACACATAGAATGTAACAAGCTAATAATGTCAGCTGGCGTTATACTGGGAACCATTACTACTATAACGTTATTATACTGCAAAGCATTGCTACTATATTATACTGGGAAACATTAGTACTATTATGCTGGAAACCATAACTACTACTTTAAACTGCAAACCAGGACTACTGTATTATACCTGGAACCATTGGTTCTATACTCTGTACCATTACTACTATATTATACTGGGAACCATTTAGAACCATATTATACTGCAAACCATTATTACCCTATTCAACTGTGAACCATTAATACTATATTATACTTTGAATCTTTAACACTATAATTAACTGCATCACCATTAATACCATATACAAAACCCACTACGGTCCATAATGTACTGCGATTATGTCATACATTCACACAGAACTATTGTAACTGCCATGTGCTATTTTCCCATTTAAGCTTGTCAACAACAACTTGTAATTACAACATGTGTCAATTTCAGCAACTGCTAAATTATAGTTTAGGTTTTGATGAAACAACCACAATTTCTCTAACTGAATGTGTGTTGTGTCATGAAGGAGCTCATCCAAGCAGGAGGAGGCGTGTGACCTGTATGTGAGAGCAGCTAACATGTTCAAGATGGCCAAGAACTGGTGCGGTAGGTATCTCAGATGTCATGGATACGTACTACAGATTGGCAAATGTACACGTTTGGGTGAACTTTGCTCTTCAAATGTGTATACTTTTAATGTTTCCAGCTGCAGGAAACGCCTTCTCTCAAGCAGCACAGCTTCACCTTCAGATGCAGAGCAAACACGATGCCGCCACCAACTTCATAGACGCCGGAAACGCTTTCAAAAAAGCAGACCCACACGGTCAGCGAAAAATGCAATCAATATAACTGCCTAGAGTTGCAGCTCTGTCTATCGTGGACCTTTCCACATGAGCTCCTCAACCCATACTGCTCCCAACCAGCGAATTTGTTACCTGGCTGGCATGGTGGACTCCACCAATGCGGTACCGTGAATGAATGAATGAATTAATGAATAAGTGAATGAATGGGTGAATTGATGGGAGAATGTGAGGCGGTAACATTAAGGGGCTTTGAGATGAAAAGCGCTATATAAATGCAAAGATAAGATGTCCAATGTTTTTATGTTCAAAGCATGTAAAGTATGTTATTATATATTTTTTTCCTGAACAGAGGCAATCAACTGCCTAAGTCGAGCCATTGAGATATACACAGACATGGTGAGACACATTATTATACAGTTAATTGTAATAGCCTGATTCAGTTAGTATTGTGTGCCGTACCGTTATATTTCCTTAACGTGTCTTTTCTATAGGGGAGATTCAATATTGCTGCAAAACACCACATTGCAATCGCAGAGATCTTTGAGACTGAGCTGGTGGATGTCGATAAGGTCAGGTGATATCTTTTTTTTTTTTGGAAGTCTGAATGTGACATAGAAAGTTTGGTTTGTTAAAAACATGGTGTATTATTTGAATGTCTTCCTCATTCGGAATTTGCAATGGTAGGGTAGAAGCCATCTTATATCCCGACATTAATGTTTATTTTATTTTAATAATTTAGAATACTCTCCCTCAATTATTTGACATGGGAATATTTGAATGATTTTGCAACCCTCAAAGGTCTCATGGAAAATTAGTTAACCTCTTAATAACCTCCTAATAAAACACCACTATATCTCTCTGGGCTTCATCATTTGACAGAAAGGTATATTTTAGTATTATTTAATGCTATCGGTTTTTACAATGCTGTGTTTGACCTGTGTCATCCCTAGGCCGTAGCTCACTATGAACAGGCTGCCGATTATTACAAAGGAGAAGAATCCACCAGGTAACAAAATATGTGTGTATATCAGTGCACAAAGTTCCTTCCATATGTTAATTGCATGTTTACTTGGAAATGAAAGTCTGATTATATTACACATACACTGTTCAGGGTGATCTGATATTTTCTGTATTAATATGAAGAGTCAGACATGACATGACATGTATTATGTGTTTCAGCTCGGCTAACAAGTGCCTTCTCAAAGTGGCAACCTATGCAGCTCAACTAGAGCAGTACCCCAAAGCCATTGAGATTTATGAACAGGTGAAACACATCACAACACTCTTGTTGACTGAAAATCAAATGTATTTATTCAAGTAGTGAAGAGACACAATGAGATCCAGGGAATTTTTATGATAGGATAGTTAGCAGCCTAAGCTGTAGAAGCATGCCTGTTTTGTGTTGAAATCAAATGCCAACTGAAATAGTTAAGCCTGCCCATCACCTAATATTGTAGCTAGCTATTTAACATGATCTTGTTTATAATCATCAAGTATCATCGTGTGTGTGTGTGTGTGTGTGTGTGTGTGTGTGTGTGTGTGTGTGTGTGTTCAATAGTCTAGATAGAACTTTATCAATCACCTTTAGGAGAAATGCAACGCAAATTCAATGTGAACATGTATGAGGCTTTAATAAAATCCCGGACGATTTTGAAATCCCGCAAAACATTGTCTCAAAAGAGGTCATGTCCGGGCAAAAGAGGACGTATGCTTAGGCCTACCCTACGTACGGGAAAAACATTTGATTCCTACCTGTAACACTGTTAAATAGCGGCCCAAATGTGGCGTGTGAGCGTGTGTATGGGTTGAATTAATGGGGCAAGCCAAAGGAATCACCCACTTCTGGCTTCCATGAAAGAGAACCAAACTAATTCACACAATAGCGTTCATGCAAATCTAGCATTAAAGGTTAATTTAAGGAAGTTCTCTCCAGTCACGCTGAAAGTAGTTCGCTAGTAGTAGCGCTTTAGTTGGTGCTTAGAATTCAGTGGCTTTTTATGTTCAAAATCCGATGGCAAAGATTTACTTCCATACACTTCTCCTTCGTCATGCTTAACTGATCATACCTCTCTCTCTTTGGTTACACAAATATATATATATATATATATATATATATATATATATATATATATATATATATATATATATATATATATATATATATATATATATATATATATATATATATATAAATTGAGGGGAAAAACGGTCTGTCTAGTTACTGGACCAGATAAAATGAGACGGAGAGGTAATAAAGTCTGTCGGCACGAGGACCTTGGATTTATTAAGTAAAGTGGCAACGGTTATACAGAGTCATAAAGCGTGAGAAATCGAATATGTCTAAGTCCCTAATCAGCGCTGATGGTTCGTCCAGAGCTTCGCCTCCGTGGAAGGTCTGCTTCAGAAGAAGGTGAAGAGTCTCTGTGTGATACAGTCTTATGCTGTATCCTCCTCTTGATGAGGTGTGTGCGTTTGAGATGTGTGTGGTTCTGTGTGTTTTTGCTTGACCTTGGCTCCCAGGCCCTAGTATATGCATGTGTATCTTCTTGTGTTCTTCCTAACGGGGGAGAGCTTCAAAGTGTCTCCTGTGTGTGGCTCTCCCGTTCTTGAGGATGACTGGTGCATTGTCTGAGTGTCTACCATTTGCCTGGAGGAGAAATGGGGCCTTGGCTCTGGCCTTGACCTGACTATATTATCATGTTTGTGTTGTGTTAAAAGTTGACTATATTGTAATGTGACTGCCATGTGATGTGCTCATCAGGCTATGGTAGGAGTTAGCTATATTTGTAATGTACATGTGATGTACTCAGCAGGTTATTTTTCCCAACAATATATAACCTTAGTACAAAAAGTAAGGAAATTTGTGTTTGGTCGATTATTTCTCTGCGGTACCAATGCTTTTTGGCAATAAATCTTATACCGCTGGAAAGCCTGTATAGTTCCGTTTCAAATGGTGCCCCCCCATTTGTAATGAACATGCAATTGTTGGATGAGCAGCAGAGCTGAGTATGTGGGTTGCGCGGCGCCTATGAAAAGTTTGCCAAATCAAGCCTATGTTAACTTCAGGAAAGTTCATGTTGTAGTAACGACAGAGCCCATGTTAACTCCAGGTTGATAACAGATTGTAGTAACACCAGAGCCTATGTTAACCTCAGGTTGGGACCCATGCAATGGACAGCACCCTCCTCAAGTACAGCGCCAAGGACCACTTCTTCAAAGCTGCCCTCTGCCACTTCTGTGTGGACATGCTCAACGCAAAGGTACTGAATTGCCACGGCAGTTATTTGGTTATCTAGCTTTTATCGGAAGCGCCTTGGTGAATTCAGGTACATTTCATTAAGGAGAAGCTAATGATAAGGGCTATACAGCTGAACGACCCCTACAGGTTGACTGTTTGCAAATCAAACTGAACATTTCAGCAGAGTCGGAACACCCTAACCACTACATAGTCCTGCCTTACACAACAAAGCACACCTGTTCCTGATATGCACAACAACACATACTACGCCCACCGGTAGTATCCCGACAAAACACCCACAAAATAATAATGGTATAAAATAAAAGTTATTAAACATAGTGTCTTTTTGTCCATCAGATTGCAGTACAGAAGTACGAGGACATGTTTCCTGCTTTTTCTGACTCTCGGGAGTGCAAGCTGGTGAAGGTAGGTCTTCCTTACGGGTTTACCCTGTGTTCTAGTTGGTCACATGTGGCTTTGACATGTACATATCAAGATAAAGCGTGAGCAGATGTAACATTTTGATGAATCGAATATGAACTTTGCATTCGCGCACTGCATACTAATCTGTCCATGCGAAGTAGCCAAAGAAGTTTGCAAATGTGCCTTACCCACCTGCAAATGTTTAACATCAACATTTAATTTTGTCCCTGTATAATTACATTGAAACACCATGAAGACATGGTGAATGCACAGTTTTCCTTAGTAATTGATCATATTTTCTCAATGTTTTTATTTTATTCCATGCAGAAACTTCTAGATGCTTGTGAAGAGCAGAATGTGGAAGCGTATACTGATTCGGTGAGAAATGCTGAGTAATTACACACTGTAACTGGGGTGCACTTGAGATGTGTTGGGACAGCAAACCGTTAGCATATGGTACACTGACGCATCCTTTCCAAAAGGAAAGGAGACAGGATTCTCTTGTGCCCCTTTTCCACCGGTGGGTACGCTTGGGACCCTGCCCGCCTCAGCCCAGTAGTGAGGGTACGGTATAGCCCAGCTCAGTTACGGCTCGCGTTTCCAACGCCGACCGTACCCTTATGGTAGGGCGGGGTTTAAGCCGGATGGAGCGACAGCTACGTAAGCATCGGGACCTCATAGCAGCCCGACACAGTGTAGCCTCCTATTAAATCCAAGGAAAAAGAACGCGACACAATAAAAGAGCAACAATGTAGGAGGACCAAGAAGGATGTCAAACTTTTGGGAACATTTTCTTGAATAAACGAAGCTTTCGCCGTTGTACAGAAATACCTTGCGGGTACTGCGTTTGTTTGTCATTATCCCCGTCGCACGGAACTGACGATTCTGTCGACCAATAGCTCGTATACCCTCTGGTGGAAATGCGCCATTTGCAACGCGGTTGTCTTCTAATGTTCATTCTAATGAATTCTCCTTCATATTTTCCTTCACCTCATAACATTTCCCATTGAGGTCAAGAAAAAGAGGTTAGAAAAGGACATAGTTCGTAATTGTTTTGACCGTATAGGCCATGGCTGCAGTCTTTGATGAGGCATCCACGTTACAATGTTTTGCTCCAGACCTGTTGACAACAGAGACATTTGTTTATTGTAAGGACAAAAAACATTACCCACAGAAGCATTTGTCTCCCTCTTACTAGACTGGTCTAGACTGGTCTGTGAACAGCACAAACCTTCACTAACTAAGAAGTTCCAGTGCCCATTTAATGGCTGGGCCCTCTTTTTAACAGTGGTCTAGCAATGCTCCCTCCGATTTCAATTCCTACAGATAGATTCTGGGAACAATCACGTCATTAATGAAGTCGGGAGGGTTTCCAACACTGGCAGGATGCAGAAAACCTCTCATAGGTCATGTAGCGCCTTCTCCATTTCCTCTATCCCTTCGCCATGAGGAGCTGGTTCTTTCTTGTCAAGTTTGTAAGGGAAGGTCTCAAATATTTTAAATTGCGATATTGTTACCGGTAGGGATGGGTCAGAATATTTGATTATTCGATTCATCGTTTGCAAGGATCAAAGTTGATTTTTAACATTTGGACCGTTAACAATTTTTACCATTCAAATAAACAAGAATTAACGGCCGGAAGTAATGTTGGACACTAGGGTTGCCGCGGTATACGGTATTACCGGTGTTACCGTTTTTTTTTTGTTTTTTTTTTTCAGTAATAAAAAACTAATTCAGTAAAAATGAATAATATAATTATGATTAAGAAAATTAAAATGTGTAGAATAGGCCACAGTTCTGCTCTGTGCGGGAGAATTGTCGTGCCGAGAAATGACGTGCTTCCTTACAAGACCGGTAACCATAGCAACGCGGTAAACAAACCCCGCGGAGCCCAATCCCTACATTAGCTCCCCGCGCTACGGCCATCCGGAGGCGCACAGAGCTTTTGGCCGTGATATTATGATATATACATTTATATTATACTATATATATACTATTATATATAGAACGTTATAAGACGCCGAGAATTGGCGCGCTGCCAGCCGCTGTCACCGAGTGTGAGAGGAGAGTTGACGGAGAAGATGGCGGTTGACCTATAGTTTCAAAGTCAATACCGTTTATACCGGTAATACCGGTGTTGACACGAGTGTATTACTCGGTGTGAAAATGTCCACACCGCGGCAACCCTATTGGACACCTCGAAGGGCAGTATTCCACTTATACCACGGTCACTTGCCAAAGAAAATAAATGAAGACCATTCATTTATATTTTCATGCGTTTTACAATCCAAATATAAAGTTTTTCACAAGCCATAACTTTGTTTCCCTGGTAACGCCTGATGGTTTGACTAATACCTGGAACAATCATTACCCTCCCGTAACGTTCTGATGCAACGGAAAGGTTGTTCACTCCTCCATTAAATAGGACGGACTTTAGCTACGACTTGGCAACGGGAGCTAATCTAGTCCGCTCAGCTATGAGCCAGAGAGCTAACGTTATGCATTGTACATATTTCCATTCAAAATTCGTCCTTCATACCACAGATACTCTATGGTCTATTGCATATAACTGGTTGTCTGATTACAGTTTGATTTATTTTTCACAATTTACCAGCTCTCGTTTTGAAGACCGAATCACTGCGCCATCCGCTTCAATGGGAACGCGACGGTCTATACTTTCAACATAAAGTGTACATATTTATAATTTGAAATTCGTCCAAGCCTTTATACAACAGATACTATAGGGGCTATAGCATATAACCGCGTTTTCTGATTACAGTTTAATGCATTTTTCACAATTTACCTTTTTTTCGTTTTGAAGGCTTGTTTTGAAGTAGTGACTGGAACTACTTACCAGGTTACCAGTTGTTTTTTTGCGTTTAAGATATTAAGTGATTTCTTGCCAATGATTCCATGGTTGCCTTTGTGACTGTCGGCACACATCGAACAATCGATTATTTGTTCATACCACCCACTGAATATTCGACCATGAATACTTTGAGTTATTCACATCCCTAGTTACCGGTTAGGGGGCATTCCAGAACAGCCAGGATCTTGTTCATCGTGTTGAATCACTGGGTGTGATTTCAACACTTGATGAATCCAAGGTATGCAGCGTTGTTAACCGGTTTTGAATCTTGACACCATGGAGACCAAAAGGCAGGATTGTGTATCGGTGCGTTAGAGAAAGCAGTCTTTCCGTCGATCTTGCTTGCCGATTTTAGGGGTTTGTCAAACCGTACCGCAGAGATGGACCTCTCCAGTTTGGGCTTCTGGTTGGCCCAATTTTTCTGACCTCAAGAATCAGCAGCGACCTATCGGTTTTTGATAAAGTTTATAAAGTCATCAGCACTGGCGGGGATAGGTTTTTATTATAAAACAATTCCACTTTTTATGCAACACAGTGCAACCTGTGACTAAGCGTACCCTAGACTAGTGGGCTGTAATGGGTTCACTGTGTCTCCCCTTTAGGTCAAGGACTACGACACCATCTCCAGGCTGGACCAGTGGCTCACCACGATGCTGCTTCGGATCAAGAAGACCATTCAGGACGAGGAGAGTAACCTGTGCTGACTCACCCCCCCCCCCCCCCCCCCCGCCAACCCCGAAACCCGCCTCTCCCCAACCCCGTACAGATACCTCCTCCCTGCCTTCATTCGCCCTCTCCTCCTCCCGACCCCCCTCCAAAGACCCCACTGTCCTTCTTGCTCCACGACCAGGATCACAGACTGTTCTCCCACAACCAAGACACCTCTTGCATTCTCCAACCTCCAACCCCCACCACCAACACAGCCCACCCCCACCACCACCACCACCACCCCCACCGCCACCACCACCACCGCCGCCGGGTTCCTGTATTCTTACCTTGGGTTGGCTTCCTCTTCCTGTACATGGGCTGTCCTCTAAGCCTGCCCAGCCAGTTGAGCTACTCCTCCCGCTCCCTTCCCCTGCTGTAGGATGTTAGTTTCGAGACTTGTTTTGTCAAAGGTTCACTAGTTTTCAGAGTGCACATGCAGTACAACAACTTGTGTATAGTGTCATGAAAACACACCGCATTCCGGGCCATTATGCTAAATATTAACCCATCTTATCTTCATCGCCAAGGAGTTCCTTCTGGTATTGCGAGGGCAAAAGGACACAAAGTAGACTTCGAATTGAGAAATATCTATTTTTAAATAAACAACCAACCTTTGGTGAAAGCACATATAAAATATATCCCAGGCCTGAAGACTGAAACCCCCGGTTATAGTTACCAGTGGGGGATCTGCTTTAGTCTAATTAATAAATGTTTTGTGTGCCAGCCGATGCCTTACATAGACCACATCATGTCTCGTGATGTTTGCAGATTAGAGGAAAAACCTTTGGAAGCATATCTATAAATTGATCATTGTTAATTTATCACTTTATTATCAAAGTTTCGTCCCACATAATATTAAATGAGCAGAACTTCGATAGGTTTGGTATGAATGGTTTGAACAGATTTTTTATTGTCTAGTTATCCTCTAATGTTATGCCACGGTCAAGGCCCGTTTCTCTTGGTCATGTTCGACCAACTGGAAGTGTGTGTTTTAGGGCCTGCACTAAATGCAATACGCTAGATTCAAAGCTTTACTTATTTGAACACTGTGGCCATGTACAGGTATGAAGTAATTCTTACCATTATTATTTTGTTAATATTCCCCAAATATGTGGGAAGAATTTGTAAATCTTTTCCTGTAAACAGTCTGAATAAACTTTGTGTCAGAAATGTTTCAAGTTTCGTGTTTATTTGTTTTCCACATTACCAACAAAGAGCAGTAGTCACTAATGTTGAAACCATTTTATTCAGGCTTCAGTGAAAACAATAAAAAAATAAATAATGTACATTATTTCTAAGGAATGTATAGCTCAATAAGCAGACTCATATTTAAGAATGCAAATACTATATTATTGCATTGTCCTTTACTCATAAATATAATAGGTTTATAGTATATATCATATACTATAAACCTATAGTCTTCAACGTTTTCCAGGCCAGGGACCCCCAAACGGACCCCCTACTTGTATACAATTGTGTTTTACATTAATCTGGTCCTATAGTGCCATGTATGAATGTACCTTGTTATTTTGCATACAATACTAAGATATGCAAATAATACACAGGTTCATATAGTCGTGTTTTCATTTTGAATGTGCAAGGTACAGTGAGTAGGGTGGCCATGCCACTGCCATTCATAAACAGAACATAACCTAATAAACTGATACCTGCAGGATCAACGTCTGTCTGTCAATTGCATGTAACCATGCATAACAGCTATTCAAATGGACATTTTTAAAACATTAATGTGGAAACGAAAGTGAGTGATGTTTGTTAGTGTCTTTCTGATAATGGCGTTCTTTAAATAACCCCTTTCATAACAGCACTTTCTCTCTCCGAACAGTCTTGGCTGCGCACTCTCATCCAAATACGTATTGTTATCGGCGGAGGAGGGGGTAGATATAAAGACCGGACGAGAAACTGACGTCGCTGTGCTGTCCTTCTTATTTGGAGGAGCAGGCAGAGAAAACCTCTCTGCTGGGCTTTCATTAAAATCAAATGCATAAAAATGTCGCAGCCAGTCCATGTGTGTCAGGTGTGCGGCCTCCTTTTTTCTTATGTTCAATACTATTGTCTAGCTAGCACCTGTGGATTACCTTTGGATGTGCGCACCACCCCTCTGTTTAGGTGTGCGCGAGAGACATACGAACGTACACTTACCACTTTTATAAATGGCATATATATAATAATTATTATTATTATTATTGATCCGTTTTTTATAGCGCTCTTCTACGTACTCAAAGACGCTTTACAAATAAGAAAGGAATAGCTACATACAGACAATACAGACTATCAAACAAAAGAGAAAAATAAATAAACAACACCACAACAATAGGCAACACATTAAGAGAGTGTAAGATGGCGGAGGACGATTTGTCAAATGTTGTAGGTGGTCCTGAAGAGATAGGTTTTAAGTTGACTTTTGAATGAACAGAGTGTATCAGAGTTTCGAATGGCCAGAGGGAGGGAGTTCCAGAAGGTAGGGGCGGCGATGGCGAAGGCTCTGACCGCGATACTTGGTCTTAATGATGGAGGTGAGAAGGTTGGCATCAGCGGAGCGTAGGCGGCGAGTGGCGATGGAGGAGATCTGTTATGAACGAGGGTGCAAAGTTGTTAAGCGCTTTGTAGCTGGTGGGGAGAATCTCGAAATTGATGCGTTGTTTTATTGGAAGCCAATGAAGTTGACGGAGGATGGGAGTAGCCTAATCTGTTCTCTGGAGGGGGAGTTAGTTTTGAACATATTGCAATTTTTGAAGAATAGTGGCGGGGAGGCCATACATAATTCTATTGCAATAGTGGAGTCTGCAAGTGATGAAGGCGTGGATAATTGTTTCGGCAGCTGAGGATGAAGACGTGTAATGTTGCGGAGGTGGAAGAAGGTTGTTTTCCTGACGCTGTTTATGTGTGACTTGAAGGAGATCGTGGGGTCCATGATGACGCCGAGGTTTCTTACCGGGGGGAGGGAGTGACAATCGATGCAAAGTGAGAAGTTCTGGGAGGTGGGGATGATGGTTTTTGGGCCTAAGATGATAATTTCAGTTTTATTGGCGTTGAGTTTGAGGAAGTTGTTGTCCATCCAGGTTTTGATGTTTGTGAGACAGTTGGTGAGGGTAAATATAGTAGCCTACATTTGCATGATAGGAAGAGATCTATTCCGATTCGAAATCGGATCAAAATAGTCCATGTAAACGCGGCTATTGTGTTGGATTAATGTTAATGTGTATTTAAAGACATTTCAATTTGTGGAAAAAATTGCGGGGGAATATATATATATAAAAAAGTCTAATCAACCAAAACTTTCGCGACCCCTCTGTAGTACCTCCGCGGACCCCCTAGGGGTCGCGGACCCCCTGTTGAAGTACTCTGGTATATATAGTATAGAGTTAGCGAGAAAAGTCGTCATAATACAATACGTGGTTGTATTGCTGGGTTTCAAAAGGTAAAAATGTAAATTACTGTTGAAACAACCCAAACTCTGGAAACACGAGTTGGTATTTTCGAAATTAAAGTGAGTCTCACCTGTACGGATGGAGTCTCTGAGGAAGGGAGGGACTATTGTGACAGGTCGATGGGGGGCGGGGAGCATGTTTTGTCAGCACTTGGGTTGACTCAATAATGTTATTTGGGGTTTCTCTCCGGCAGTGCGTGACGTGTGGCGTATAGCGACAAGCAAGGTACAGTACGTGCTACTTATTTACCTTTTATACAGCTTTTTTTTACAATTAGGGTTAAGAGCTAAGGATGCTTGCCGCTTTATAACGTCGAGGTACGGCGCAAAAAGACTAGGCTACTATCAATTAGTTAAATACAATAATTATATTAATACGTGGTCGGTCCGACCTGCGCTGCGCTTTGCCTCTTATCATATGAATGGAGGGGTTGTTGATAGAAGCGCTAGCGCACAGCGTTTTCGCGTTGATCATGTCAAGGGGGCTTACTCTCAGGACTTCACATGAGGTTCTCGACTGATTTTAAATTGTTTTCTAACTAAGAGTTCCTGTCTAATTAAGCACGAGAGCGGAAGCTGTGGGGTTTACTTCATCCAGTTAATCATCCATCAGATAACGTTATGGGAAAGCCTTGTTAGTCTTAAGGGAGGACAAATATTCATTATTTGTTTTTGTGGAAAGGCATTAATCATTACATGTAAACCTTGAACTACACCTACTCAATTATATCTCCCCCACCCTATGAAGCAAGACTTTGATTTGGTTGCATTATTTACAACTCAAACAGGCATCACCTCAAGGTTATGGATGTAAAGTTGTAGTTTTGTAGTTTTCCTTTTATTTTTTGGCATGGCGTGGTCAACTACAACAACTACTAGCACAACGTGTTTTCGACCAGCCACTTTTAACTTATAATGAGCTGTTGTGTTCTCTTCCCGTCACACTTTGTTCATGTTGCTGGTTGTTTATTTTGAGATGGATCGCCACATTTATGGTCATTACGACTAAGTCACCCCACATCCCACTAACGGAAACATCCGAAAACATGAGATACAAATCTATAAATAAGTAGGGGAAATAGACATGTACAAGAAATGGGGGAAGCAGGCAAATGGAAATGTGGCAAAAAAGTTCGTCGGCTAACATTAGCAGTGACAGACTGGTGGAGGCAGAGAGGGAGAAGCCTTAGCAGACGTGTTCGTGCGGTCTAAAGGAGATATGATCTAGTTGTGCTGCTGTATCATAAACAACATGGGTCCCCATGAGGGCCACCAGCAGCCCTGGCTCCTAAGGGGGCCATCTTACTGCAGTAAACAGGTAGGGTCATCTTCGGTCATGCTGTTCACTAGCCCTAACAAGGGGTACATGGTTTGGCCGTATCTTCCCTTGACCCCTGACGACAGTGTTGCATCAGCCCTTAATCAGCAGATGCCAATCAGAGGTTATCCACGCTTGAGAGGGGTTGAGTGGTTCTTCCTCTTTAGAGTGGAAAATCAGCTAGTTATGTTCTGCTTGTCGGATTAGATTGTTTTACTGAGTAGAAAAGCCAGATAGACTGTGTTATGCATTAATAGAGAGGGGGGGGGGGGGGGAGAATATGAGGTGTTTGTTATAATAAGCCTGTTAAATAATATTCTGCTGTCCCCTGGAACTACGTTTTAGATGCCACCTTCCTTCCAGTGACATGAATCTTCAGTGAGAGGAAAAGTGCAACGGCTTCAATTCCTTTCGACTCCCCTCCTTCCCTCAGGAGCGATGAGGCGCCTCCGATCCCTGATGGCCATGGTTCTGCTCGGCGCCGTGTTCCTCGTCCTAGTCCTCTCCAACTGGCAGATAGACACGGCTGAAGCGCGCTTTGCGGATCAGGAGCCGCTGTCTCCCGGCTCTTCTCGTCTGGACCCCCCCGGGAAGCCGGTCTGGAGGCCTAAGACTCTGGCTCTGGCTCCGACTCAGGCTCCGACTCCGGCTCTGGCTAAGCTGGCGGCAGCGTCCAAGCACCCGGTCCTCAACGTCACGGTGTCAGACGACTTTCGGAAGTTCTTCCCCCACAACACGGCCTACTGGAGCCGACTGCTGCATGTCTTCCTGAGGCAGCACGATCGATCCCACACCGTCACGCCCCCCGCGGATTGGAACGAGTGCGAGGAGGCGAACCTCGAGGTGCTGAAGACCAACGTGCACGACTTTGACACCTACCCGGACTTGCACAAGAACTTCCTGCGCATGTGCCACTGCCGCAACCCCCCCCTGTTGAGGGAGCCCAAAAACTGCACCTCGGAAGGGAGCGGTCCCTTCCTCCTGCTGGCCATCAAGTCGGCCCCATCCAACTTCCAGCGGAGGCAAGCGGTGCGGGAGACTTGGGGGACGGAAGGCGTGTACCTGGGCGGGCTGAGTGTCCGCACCATCTTCCTGCTCGGCAGCTCGTCGAACGTGGACCCCGACCTGTCCCCGCTGCTGGAGTACGAGGCCCGGCGGCACCAGGACGTGCTCCAGTGGGACTTCCACGAGTCCCTGTTCAACCTCACCCTCAAGTTCGACGCCTTTTTCAAGTGGACGTGGCGCAACTGCCGCGACGCGTCCTTCGTCTTCAGCGGCGACGACGACGTGTTTGTCAACACGCCCGCCATCCTGGAGTACCTGCGGGCGCTGGCGCCGGAGCCGGCGTCGCGGCTCTACGTGGGCCAGGTGATCAGTCCGGCCAGCCCCATCCGGGACGCCAAGAGCAAGTACTACATCCCGCCGTCGTACTACGAGGGCGGATACCCGCCGTACGCCGGCGGCGGCGGCTTCCTCTTCTCGGGGGCCCTGCTGGGGCGCCTGGCCGAGCTGTCCAGCCTCATCCCCCTGTTCCCCATCGACGACGTCTACGTGGGCATGTGCATCCACGCGCTGGGCGTGGCGCCCGAGAAACACCCGGGCTTCCAGACGTTCGACGTGGCGGAGAGCAACCGGGAGAACATGTGCGTTCACAAGGAGCTCATGGTGATCCACCGGCGCACGCCGCGCGAGGTGAAGCGCCTCTGGAAGGGCATCCACAGCCCCTCGCTCACCTGCTGAGCGCCGTCGCGGAGGACACGAGTCTCTGCGACGGTGGTGCGAGGGCGGATTGGCAGATCTCACCGTCGTTCGCCACGGGACACCGCGAGAGGGCGGCGTCCAACCCTGACGCATCGCCCGTTGTGGGGGTGGATAGCTGGATTCACCAACAACACGTCCGTGGTGGACTTGACCACCTGTTGGGCTGGGGCTGGGTCGATTCAACATGCAACTGGGGGGGACACTCCCACTGCCGACGTCATTGGCGGATGGATCGATTTGAAATGGCTTGCAAAGACTCATTATTTATGCCCGTTGGAAAAGCCTCTGCATCACAGAGGTTTACTTTAAACATTACAACGGGATGTACACTCCCAGGACTTTATAGCAGGATGCTGCCTTTACAAAGGCTGAAGGTCTATGGTTAACTGATAACAAGTAGATCCATATACACTTACAAAATCGTCAAGGTTAGAAAAGGTTTCCCTTTTCTTGCAGTTTGAACCAGACCCGTTCAGCCTTTACAGATAAAAACTTAAACCAGCTGTGAAAGGGCCGTTGCTGGGAAAGTTGAAGTTATTTAAGCAAGTCTATTACCTTTACTTCCATCAGGGTTGTGTGAAACTTATTGTCAAATAAAAAGAATGCTGGAATCTTCCATTATTTTTTTATTAGCGTTTCAAACAGACAAACATGTTTCGTTAACTTATTACACTGAAGACCAGACACTCAAGGATGTGTTGTAACAGAAATAAGGTTGATAGTTTCTATAAGGGGGGGGGGAAAGCACTGTTCCTCTAGGAACAACTAGGTTATAGTTCATGGTTGTAGTATTTATTGCTCAGTTTGTACATTTCTAGGGTAATGTAGTATAATATGGTGTACAACAGATTGATGAATGGAAAAAAGGTACTATAGGAAGAAGGTTGGTAACCTTCAAAGTCACTGTAACATAAGGCACAAAATCTAGAGCTGGAATACATCGTGAAGGTACCCACACACACACACACCACCCCTTCTCTCCGTAGAGAGGATACAGTGAAGTCTTATCAAAACTAGAACTCTAAACATACCAAACCCACCAACCCTCTCTCTCTCTCCCACCGGGGGGGGGGGTTAGACTCAGGAGGGGCGTCGCACGGCCTCCCGCCGGGCCAGCCCTGCGTGCGGGTGTGTTACTTCTCGTACGCCTCCAGCGGGTAGTGCTCCTTGTACTGCTTCACGTGTTTCCACATGCTGTCGCGCTGCTTGGTCAGGTTGGGCGTCATCTCCTTGTAGACGTCGGTGAAGAGCAGGTCGGGCCGGGGCTTGTGGCGCTTCTCGGCCTTCTCGAAGGCCTCCATCACCATCTTGCGGGACTCCTTCCTCCAGGAGCGCTCGTCGTCCTCGCCCCACCAGCCTCGCTCCGTCATGTAGTGGCGCAGGCGGGAGATGGGGTGGTCCTGCTTGTCCCAGTAGTTGACCTCGTCCACCGAGCGGTAGGCCGAGCTGTCGTCACTGGTGCTGTGGTGGCCGATCCTGGATGGAGGAGGGGGGGGGGGGGGGGGGGGGGGGGAGTTAATCTCGCTGTCATAATGCCCAACACTTGGGAGTTGGGACAGTTTTGAGAACAGGTTGAATGAGTCAGCAACTATGAATCGTTATATTGTTCAAATTCAACAAACACGCAGACTTCATTGCAGCCATGGCTGAACTGATTGTTGACTCAGTTCAAGGGAACTGACCATTTAGGGAAATGCAAGTTCACTAGGAACATGATACCAAGCTTAAAACCAGTTCCTCAAGCAATGTACAAAAAAAAACAACCTACAGTATCGTTGCTACCTCGAGACGTCTCAAGCTTGCGGTGCGTAGCTGACTAACTGAAACAGGAAATGTTGCTAATGTTGCCCACAGCATTTATTTAAAATAAGTTGCAGTGATCCAAAATAACGTCTGAACTAACATAATTATTATTCTCTTAATTATTAGCTTAATTAGCTTAATCAAAGCTTAGCTTAATTATTCTCTCTCACAGCAAATAAGTACATATATAAAAAAAAAAAAAAAAAGTAATCACACTACTGGTCGGGTCTCCACTCATCTCCAATCCTTTCCTCTTCTGCCATCTAATCTCGCCTTCCTCTCCGTTCATAGCCTTTCCTTCAGCCCGTCCCGTCCTGCTCCTATAAAAGCATTCAGCCCTTCCTCCATGTCACCTGGTCCTCCGACTAACCTGTAGGTCATGGCCTCGATGAGGAAGGGCTGGTTCTCTGCCACTGCCCGGCGCCGGGCCTCCTTCGTGGCGTTGTAGACGGCAAACACGTCGTTGCCGTCCACGCGGATGGACATCATGCCGTAGCCGGGCCCGCGTGCGGCTGAAACGCACACACCGGAGAAGATGGCTCAAAGGCTGGTATCGGCGCATCAGCGTTGCATTTAAAACACTAACCAGAATTAGGGTGAGATCAAACATTCACATGCAGATTTCTCCCTTAATTCCAGTTCAATACAAGTTTATTAAAGTGAATGGCTATAATGTAACAGCCGATTAGATTGGCGTCACTTTGATTGGCAGGGTGTAGGGGCGGCCTCTAATTTATGACCGACTACCTCCCCAGGGCTTTTATTCAAAACCCCAAACTCATATCAATCATTGAGTTTAACATTAATAATAATAATAAGGAAGGAAGGAAGGAAGACCGTCCGTCACAACTTCAGCTGCCGTGCCTTCCCCTGAATCGATGAGGTGAGAGCAGCAGCTCAGTTATGAAAACATTAAAGATGAATCCCTTTATTAATGAGTCCGTTTAGCTATGTTGGGCTTGTTTAAACGTTTCCATGTGCGCTGACGAGGTGGCCAGCGGCCAGAGCCATACCTGAAAACTGACTAACAAAGAGATTCATTAAAGAATGTATTAATCACGCTTCACTCATCACTGTCTTTAGTTTTTCCTCACAGCTGTATTGGCAGGGCAGCTGGTCGGCAAACCGTCAACATTTCTCTCCCCTCAGACCTGCTACCCCCGCACCCAGTGAGGTGTGTCTCCATGGTGGCTCCCTGGTGGAACCTAGACGTTCACTCGGGTCCCACTGAGCCAGCGAGCGTAGCCAATCATGGGATTGGCTGAACGAAGCTACGACCTGAATTTGCTAGTATGGCAGACTTTTTTTATATCCAAAGAGAATTACTGAAGCGAGTATGCAGGCATACATTCAGAATTGAAGCCGATATTGGTGTGTAGGAAGGTTCTGATCCTCTAAAAGGAATCTGTATATTTGTGGTTGTTCTTCGTAAACTTCCCTCTTGTTATCTTAATAGAGTAGAACAAGTCTGTCCCACCAGCCATCTTTTAAATCTCCATAGGCTGACCAGCTCGTCTTAACCGACTTTGATATCCACGTCCGTGGGACATCAGCGTTGCCCGTCTCTCTCACCGATGCCGTCGCCGCGGTACTGCTCGTTGGTGGGCGTGGAGATGGCGTAGCCGTTGTTCCTGCAGAAGAAGATGAGCGGGCACTCCAGGGTGGCGGAGAAGTTGAAGCCGGCGTGGGCGTCCCCCTCGCTGGCCGCGCCCTCGCCGAAGTAGCAGATGACCGCGCGGTTCAGGTTCTCTCGCTTCAGAGCGTAGGCCGAGCCGGCCGCTGTTAACACAACACACGCCCCGTTAGGTCAACACGTCCATCGGCCATGCACGGGGTCAGTTTCTATACGCTCACAGAGACGACGGTTATGCTCGTAGTCTCCATGAGGTCAATGGTGGCCGGGCTGCGGAGCCCGCGAGGAGGATAGACTTGATCAATCCCTCAATCTTAATTGGCTCAACACACCATGACCGACATCCTGAAAGATCCATTAACATCCACATTTACCTCAAACAATGTTAGGCTTTACAGCCAATGCAAATAGTTGTGAATAATGTTCTTGTGGTTCTTTTAACTGTTTGCTATTCTGACCATTCTGTTTGTTAACATAATTATCCCTCCCTGCTGTTTTGTAGTTCCCCAAAACAACTCATGTTAAGAAAACCAGTTAAGTGGCTTCTCCTTTTACAAATTTGTTCAAATTTGATCGATGCGTTTGTTTTTGCAATGACCCGTGTGTAAGAAGTACACTTTACCGGTAGTTATACACAGTGATATAGTTAGTTAAAACTAGAGCTGTCAAGCGATTAAAATATTTAATCGTGATTAATCGCATTAATGTCATAGTTAACTCACGATTAATCGCAAATTATTTTTCTATGCTAAATATCCCTTGATTTTTTTGTCCCATAATTCTTCTCATTGTAATTATCTTATCAACATGGTGAAGTGCATCGGCTTGCCTTGTGCAAATGATTTTTTATTGATAACAACATTGGCATATACTGATCAAAACAGGACGATACAAAAAAAGAGCCTATAGTGCAATTAAACGACTGCTTTGAACAAATGTCATTTGAACATAGCAGTCAGGCTACTGCTTCTTTGTTTTGAGCCAAAGAAAAAAAAAAATGTTTTTTTTTTATTTTTTTTTTTAAATAAAACAATTGCTTTAATCGCGCGATATTTTTTTTAACGCCGTTAAAATTGGTTTGCGTTAACGCCGTTAATGACGCGTTTAACTGACAGCTCTAGTTAAAACGAATCGATATCAAACCCTTATACAAGTACAGGCTTGCTCGGAAGTACTGCTTTGCCTTATTTAAATCGATCAACTCCCGATACAAAAAGGGAATTGAACACCAATTCCCGAGGGTTTGGGTGAACAGCTTATATGAGAGGGAATCGATCCCGCGTCGACTCCCGAACAGACCGCTCACCCTGGGGTATCTGGGTGGCGAGCGGGGAGGAGATGGTGACAAAGTGGAGGTCCTTGCTGCCGTAGTGGACCGGCATCTGGCGTCCCTTCCCCAGGTCATCTGCGTTGGCGTAGCACTGGGCCATGAAGGAGTCCAGGGGGAAGCCACGGTACAGCAGCACGCCTACCGGACCACAGAGCCGTCAACAACTCACCATCCACAGTACAGAACAGTACGTGTTTACTGGTCGTCATATGATATTCACCATCAACAGAGCAGAACAGTACGTGTTTACTGGTCGTCATATCATATTCACCCTCAACACTACAGAACAGTTCATGTATTCTTAACCTTTATTTTACCAGGCAAAATGACCTCTTTTTCGAGCAAGGCCTGGCCATAATGGCAGCAGTTAAAATGAATGAATATAAGAAACATAAATAGAAAGCACAGACATGAAAAAAAAGGAAGAGATAAATACATTCCAGTGGGTGAAGAAGAACAATTCTGAGGAAATGATAAAATACTATACAGTGAAACATTGACAAACTCAAAGATTTGCCATTAGAAGACATGCGAGTCGAGTTTTAAAATCATTCATAGTGATGAGTTCCTGCAATTTGCGTGTTCCTTGAAGAGTGTTCCAGGCGGAGGGAGCAAAGTACATGAAGGACCTCTTTCCAAACTCAGTACGAGTTCTGGGGACTGAGGTGGATAAGAAGTCCAGAGAGCGCAAACTGTATGATGAATTTGATTTAAAAGTGACGTAGGTGCAGAGATAGGAAGGGGGTACTCCCGTAGTTGCTTTGTAAATGAAGGTGTATCAGTGAAGAAGCCTGCGAGCTGACAAGGACAGCCAGCCTACTTAAGAGTACAGGGTTCAATGATGGGTCGTCATATGATATCCACCATCAACACTGCAGAACAGCACACGTATACTGGTCTTCATATGATATCCACCATCAACACTACAGAACAGCACACGTATACTGGTCTTCATTACCCTTGACAACGGCAATTGTAATTTTTGCTTGCATTACGGAGGAGGTTATTTGACATTGTTTGTTTTGAACTGAGGAACAGAATGAAGGGTAAACATTTCCCCAGACCCTGAAGCTTACCTGCTTCTCTGTACTGTCCAAACACCAGGTCACTAGGCTCCAGGGCCGCCGCGCTGCCGATGTGGGTCCCCTCCTCTCCGTAGTTGGTCATGTAGAACGAGATTCGACCCTGCAGCAGTCGGACCGTTAACAAACAACAACCGCTGTCTTTGTCCTACTACCGCCCTGGTGGGTAACACAGCTTAATATGATTTACTATACTGAACTATACTATTTAGTCACAATAACTGACTTGCAGTGCATTTTAAGATCATTAATTAAGAGCAGGTAGAGGTGATCTTGCTCGCTCATGGATGCCTACAGGTTAGACTGTGGACACGGGGGATCAAACCCGGAACCTTTCCACTCTAATTCAAAGAGTCTATGATTTGGGCCCTTGACTTGCCTGTCTCTGAGATTCATACAGAATCCGATCCATGGTGTTGAGGAGAGTCATTTTCTGGTAGAAATTCCGCACGGTCTCTTTGGAAAGCTGAGGGTTGGAATAAAGGGTCACAATGTGGCGAATCCGCACAGAGGAGGACCACAGGATTGGTCTGATGGAAGACGGGGATGCATTTCAATCTGTGATCAGAACATCCGATACCGATCACAGATTTCTTTAATAGTGAGTTATAAATGAACAGGATGTTTCTTTGTCAGATATGGATACCATTGTTTGCTCATTATCTAAGGGTTCTTAGTTAGTTCGCATTATATGAGTTATTCTTAATTTGTGGAGCCGACGGATATGCATTGTCTTCCTTTATGAAAATATACGACAGCTTGTTAACACACAGAGCACTACCGAGTTTAGTCTGGGCGGTAACGGTGATCTCCAATATTTCGATAAAAATGTAACAGACATAGCCCCCTTTTTTTAATCTTAGGTATGGTAGACACTGTAAGCTTCCTTTGCCTACTTGACTTTTATAGTGTACATCAGTTTAATTGTCGTTTTGGCTCCGTTTAATAAATTCATCATCTTCGTTCAGATCTTTCACAAGTCGTTTCCGTGTGTGAAAAACTCCTTGAAGTAATCCTACTCAAGTATAAATGAAAAGTACACGCTAGTGTGGATTAACAGTTGCATGGGCTGAAGTAGTCAAACTGAAAGACTATCGTCCATCGAAAAATGTCGCCATAGACTGTCGCCGACATTGACCTCTCCAAATCATAAACAAGGAAGATCTGCAAGTTTTAAAGTGATAGCTTATGTGCTATATGGTTGTATACTTGGTAAAATAGGCCTACACTGAATCACAGGAAACAATTAGTAAACATATTTGTCATCACCCATGTCAATGCCAGATCAAGAATGTTAATGAAACAGTTAATACATCATTTAAACTTATTTCCGGTTAGCTCTTTGCTTAACCCTAACCCTATAATCTAAATAAATAGATATAATATAAATATATTCTATTATAAAGCCTTTATGATAATTCGTCAGAAGAAGTGAAACAATATGCCGCTGTCGGTACAGTAAAGATGTTTATACTACCAAGTGCAAGTACCAACAATCGCTAGGTTGAACAAAGAAATGACTGTGACGTTACTGGTGGTAAAACAAACAATAGAGCTACGTGCATTAAATAGAACAAATGTTCGGCAGGCCATTTTGGAATTTCCTAAAAGCAAGTGGCAAGATACCAAAACAAAAGACATGCCATATCCGTAATGAATGTGTTCATACAATATTGAACCGGATTTGCTACATTCTTCCTCGACACACTACTACAAGAGGGAAGGAGTCCAGGGTGTGGTCCACCACACTGTGCACGGGAAACGGGTTGAAGTGGCCCCGTCATACCTGCGGGTCCTCTGAGGGGTTGATGATCTGTCCCTGCCGGTCCATCACCCGGTAAATGGGGATCCCCGAGATGACGTTCGGCTGGATGAACTCCAGACGGTCTATAAACTCAGCAGAGGCTCCGGGGAACTGAGGCTTGTCTGTGGGGTCAAAGGTCTGCTGCCGGCGCACCCCCTGCAAAGGGACATAGGTAAAGCATACATAACGACATTAGACACACGACTTATCCTAACAAACGTATTGAATCAAAGGACTGCTTGTTCACGATACCTGCAAGCACAGACAAACTAATATTATCAGATCCAAATCAATTCAGGATTATTTTTTTATTCAACCTTTATTTTACTAGGCAAGTCTTTGAGATTAGAAAGCGATCACGTACCAAAGCTTTCACATTCCAAGACAAAAATCGAATACAGGTACACAGACCAAAAAATCTATTTACTCCATAATAAGCCATTTAGGCTTATTATGGCGATTAGGAGAAGAGAACATGGAAATGCAGCAAACAAATAGACAAAACAAGTCAGTAGACCAATAATATGTTTAAAGAACACTAATACAAATTTTCATATTAACCCCATCTGCCCCCCACAACCAATTTCATTGGTTGAATGATAAAGACTGCAGGTTAATATGTTGTTGGATTTCTGATGCATTTCAACAGAAAACCTTACTCTCTATTAATCAGGGAGGCTCTGAAATATACAGCTGTATATTGAAACGATTATTAATGAACCTATAAAACACGTGATGAGAAATAATAAAAGTACATGTGAGGCCTAAAAAAAAAAATGTTTGGTTCCTGTTGGTTGTCAGTTGGTAGGTAGGGAATTAATTTTTTTTTTTTTTTTTTTTTTCAGCGGCAGCGAATGATAGGTAGGTTGTTTTTATTTAAAAACGAGAGAATTGTACGTTTTTTTTTTAAAGCTCATACATTTTTATTTTTTTTTAGGCATAAGCACAGTAGACTAATGATACACATCTGGCGCCCTCTAGTGGGGAAATAACGATACAATTTGCGGTGATAAACCTATAGGCTACTAACAGATAGTCAGAAGAGAATAACAGGAAGTTAAAAGAGGATAAAAACAAAACAATATGATAATGACCAAGCATGGCAGCGGTATCTCCATCCACAGTGGGCCAATGCGTCACGCTCTGCTGTGGGTCCGAGGAAGCTAACGCCCGGGATCCCACGAAGTCACCCCACCAAAGGGTCTCCCCCTTCCAACTTTCCCGGGAAACATACCACCCGCCGATTATTGCACCTTAAGCGGTTTGTTGCCTGACTGCAGTCGAGAGCAGTTTTCGCTCTGGGCTACAATCCGGTCACGGTGATCCGTCATCACTGTGTCCATATCTGACAACTGTTGGGTGTGGGACTCAATGGTGGACATAATCTCCTCCAATTCAGCAAAAAGAGGTTTCAGCGCCTGGTCGATTGTTTTAAGTGTCAAAGTTAAGGTGAGTCAGGTCGGCCGTTGATACAGTTTGTCAAGGTCCGCCGGTAGATGGTTCGCTCCAAGTTCTTTAGCAAAAACTAAATCCAAAAGACGCTTGAGGAGGGACACAGATCCATTGTCCCCTTCTCAGCTGTCCCATTTTAATTGTACACGTCCATGTACAATACTATTCTTAAGACGGAGAATATAATGGAACCGCCATCGCTAAGAGCTAGCAAAGGCCGTTCAGCAAAGTCACAACTTTTCCCGGTTTTGGGACCTCAGTGGTGGAACGAGCTCCCCGCCGCTCTCAGGACCGCAGAGTCGCTCACTATCTTCCGAAAAGGACTCAAGACTCACCTGTTCAGAGTCCACCTCGACACTCCATAGCCACCCTCCCCCTTCTGGCCACCATTGTACACTGTATTGTATTGTATTATACAATGTATTGTATTGTATTGTATTGTACATTGTATTGTATTGTATTGTATTATAGTACTTAACTGTAGCAACTGCAGTAGCTGCTATCACCTGTAACACGTGGAATTGGTTAGCCTAGCGATTGTGGTAGTTGCACTTGGTTCTATGAACATCCTTTCTGTACCGACAGCGATATATTGATGCACTTCTTATGACAAATGTACTTATTGTAAGTCGCTTTGGATAAAAGCGTCTGCTAAATGCCCTAAATGTAAAATGTAAATGTATAATGAATGTGAAGGGGTGGATGGCTATGGCGGAGGGATGGAGGAGTGAAGGTGTGATTTGGGTGGAGGGAAGGTTTGAGGTGGATGAATGGATGAAGAGGTGAATGGGGGGGGGGGGGGGGGGGGGGGCGGGATTAAGAGGGTGGATGTGGTGGCCCGTGGAGGGATGGAGCATGGCGGTGTGAAGGGGGTGGATTGACCAGTGACCAGTGGAGGTGTGCAGAGGAGGCTTTGGTTGAGGGGTGCTATGATGGGATGAAAGTGAAACCATAGCCCCTTTCACACATAGATCCCAGTAAATTACTGAGACACCTTTCAGGAACTGCGAGTGGTTTTCACAATTCACAAACGCCCCTACATTTTGGAAGATTGCCGTCTTGCACCCTTTCACACATGGCATAGCAATGCTATACAATATGACAAATCAGTACATTCAATGTACATTATCTTAATGTATGGATATATTCAGCAGCACATTCAACTTTAGACTGAATTCAATGCTTCCTCATTGTATTACAAAACTGCTTTGAACTTTTTTTCTGTTGTTTATATTCTTTGGAACTGTTGAAAGTGTTCTTTTGTTTATTTTTATTCTATTTACTATTTATTAAGTACATTTTATTATGTGGCACTTATTGCCACATATTTTTAATCTACTATGCCTCGTACGTATTGTTTGCTTTCCACGTCGAAAAGAAGAAAATAATGTAAAGAATGACCCTTTCTGCACAAATGACACTTTGACTTTGACATTGACTTTGAAGACAGAAAGTCGTATTGCGAAAGCTATAAGCAGCTTGACAGAAAGTAGTATTTGAGTGGAATAAACCTTCCAAACCAGAAGTGATGGGAAAGAGAGTAGAAATGCTTTCCTGGAACTCCAGCATCCTCCGTTGCATCGAAGCAGCAATGCCACAACTCAAAGTGGTCAAGAAAGAAGCCAAAGCTTTTCAAAGTTGATGAAAAAGGACTTTACATCAATCAGCTGAGCAGAAGAATAAAACATGAAATACAATCCATTACACTGTTTAATACCAATAATTTCCACCATTTCCGGGTAAGGTGTCAACACTCCCCTGGGTTCGACCAATAGGGTGGCTGTTTAGGATAAAGTCATTTTTTGCTTAAATAAACTCGGAAAATCTGAGATTAAGGTCAGATTAAGGTGAGATGAATGTGTTTGTATGATGACACCGTGTCTATAAAACACACATTACGAGTTGGTTCGCTGGAGTAAGGATGCCATACAGGTCTAGCATGTTGAAGCTGGTTAGCCAGTGAAGCTATAAGGTTGGATATGCTAACTGCCAGCTAGCTGGTCAGGCAGCAATCTAACCTTACTGGACATCATTATTGCTCATTGGTACTCACATGAACCCTGAAGCTCCGTTGTTGAAGCAACCGGCATGCGTTCATCCCTGTCATCTGTCTCACTGCTTGGGAACAGACCCCAGAGAGCTTCACACTTCTCATCGCCGCCATCTGCCCTCCCTGGATAACTTAATAATACTAAATAAAGATGTCAAGAGCAAAGGTGAACACTAGGTTGTTTACTTTGTGCACTTCTACAGATTAACCATACAGTGCACCGAGCTCACACCTCTCTATTATCAAAATATTAACGCTATCACTTTGTAGGTCAGCGATGTGGCTTCGACTGGTTCTGGGATGGGCCGCGTCCCATTCATAATCTGATTAGTAGAGCATCGGCACTTTATTCAAGCACAACAATGGGCTTTCAACGTTAACTAAAATGATTTCTCATGTTCCTATTTTTTATCCATCCATTTATCCAGATAGCTCCCTTTCTTCCCTTCTTTCTTTCATTCTTTCTTTATTTTTTCTTTCTTTTCTTTCTTTCTATCTATCTGTCTATCGATCGATCGATTTATCTGTTTATCTATTATAAATAGTTTTATTGGCATAAAAAACTGACATTGACATTGCCAAATCACTTGAAACTTTGGGCGTAGGAAGACTTGCAAAGAAAAAAAAAACGAACTCGCTAGGCAAGAAGAAGCCAAAGCGACAGACCGATCAGATTTGGAACGCAGCCGTAATACATTTTGTCTGACGTCACTACTAAGCGCCATATTTATAAAAACAGAGCGCGTCATCTGACGTCGTCGTCAAATCTTCGCACCACGATGGAGGTCTGCAGCTCAGATGGATTTAACGTCACATTACGAGAGTTTGGCTGCGAACAGTGTCTACTATCCAGACCTGATGGCTCCTCGTCTTTTATCCAAGGTGAGTCCTACATTAACACTGCACGTTATCTCTGGTGGCAGCCCATATAGAGAGCCCTAAATGTTCTTGTGTTGTGATGTGTTGACGCTATAAGTCAGCTCCCATATCATAAATGAATATATTTGTATTACGATTTATTACGATCAGTACTGATCAGGCAAAATCAGTATTGTTTCTATATCTCTAGACATAGTGTTTTGTTTTTCTCAAATTGGTCTGTAGCTCAATCTCTGAAGGAGACGCCAATCTAATATCTCTCTTCCTGTCTAACCTGTGCGTGCGTGTGTGTGTAGGAGACACCAGTGTGTTGGCTGCTGTGTACGGTCCAGCAGAGGTGAAGGTCAGTAAGGAGATCTACGACCGAGCCACCCTAGAGGTCGTGATACAGACTAAAGTGGGACTACCAAGTAAGGAGATTAAATAATAATAAATGAAATGTAATGAACAGTTAATGTGGAAATCAGTGATGTTGCAATTGTGGTTCATGATCACCCATAAATTGGTCACAGCAGTGGAGCAAATAGATGGCGGGATTGCCACAATAAATGTTTTGATATAACTAACCAAAAAAGTAGGTATACAAGCCTGCCGTGTCCATTGTGTTTTTCATGAGACATGTTTGTAGTATGTCACTTTGCATTGGTATTGAGTAGATGGTCATGGCATTTACAAGCTTGGAAGGCCCTTATTGAAATCAACCATGTCCTAAATCTAGACCGGTAGATATAGTTTTACAGAAGTCTCCGTTCCTCATCAAATCGTTTAACGCGCAGCCATCTCTGTCTTCATGTCAATCTTACCAGCCGGTTCTGAACTTCCTCTGCCAATTGTATGAAATAAAGTTGTTTTTAACGTAGCTGAAATATTCTGCTCAACCGATGCACGCCACTAGGAAGAGCCAGCTGACACTTTTTCCTTTCTGAAGAGAACAATTTGACCCTTTGTTTCAGGTGTGAAAGAAAGGTCGCAGGAGCAGTGCGTCCGCGAGACATGCGAAGCCTCTCTGCTCTCCTCGCTCCACCCGCGCTCCTCGCTCACTCTCATCCTGCAAGTTTTGCACAATGATGGTTCTGTATCCTACATTCAGTAGCTGGCCCATGCCCCTGGTTTTGTTTCTGTCACTTTCTCCTGTGTTGTGCCTGTTCATACATGAATAACCACACCGCATTACTCTTAATTGTGTCATGAGTGTAATGGATTAAGGCTGCTCCAGCCCATTCATATCATTATTTAGGGGATGCGGACTGTGGTTGTGCATGTAGCCATTTGGTAGATATTGTTCATGTGCCTGTGTGGGAACAGATGTTCTCCATCCATCGAGGACAACAAGGTATCCTTAACCCTCTGTGCAGCTGTTGTCATGTTTCCTGAACGCTGCCTGCATGGCATTCATGGACGCCGGGCTGCCCATGAGCTGTCTGTTCTGCGGAGTGACGTGTGCCATCGCCAGTGACGGGCAGGTCATCACAGACCCAACAGCCACACAGGAGAAGGTGGACCTACAGTACACTCCCCCCCCCCCCCCTCCTTTTAGGCTGACCGTGTGACATCGGATCAATCAGCTCTTCATTAACTTATCTTTGACTGTTTCTCCAGGAGAGCCGAGCGTTGTTGACCTTTGCCATCGACAGCACGGAGCAGAAGGTGTTGATGTCCTCCACCAAGGGATCCTTCTCCGTCCACGAGGTAGGGCGGTCATTCCAAACGCTTTTTGAATGAAAACATTCTGTCCTTATAGAACTAGCAGTGGTCCTGAGTACACCTTCTGTTGTCATTCTTTATGTTCGGTAGGGACAGCAATCGGTATGGATCTCACAATATGATATTGATTTTTAAGTAGAACTGACTATGCTTATTGCATAAGCAATAAATGAATTGGAGATGTAAATGTAATCAATAATAAATCATTGTGATTTTTGACTATATTGTGCGTTCTGGATCTGGGTTCCCAGCTCCAGGAGTGTATTGCCATCAGCCAGATGGCTTCAGAGAAGATCTTCCAGTTCTACCGAGAGTCTGTCCAGCGGCGCTACTCCAAAACCCTCTGAGACTGCCGGGAAAAACAGTCTTTCTTTGTACAAACCTTTTTGTTTTAATAAAATATTCAACAGTATTTCATGCTACAATTCTCGTCCATTTGCAGTGAGCTTTGTCCTTGGTGGGCAGAGTGCGTTTGGGAAGAGGGTTGGAATGAGGGGAATGGTGGACCTTTCATTTGGTCTGACATCAGGGCGTCAGGGTCTCAGATAGACACCCAACCTTCCCAGTGGTCTGCACAGCCTGGTAGGAGCGGATCTATTCATTATGGGTGGGAATCTCTTGGCACCTCACGATTCGATTCTGATTATGAGGTCAACGATTCGATTCTGAAGTGATTATCGATGCATCTCGATGCAAATTTTTTTTAATGTACATTTCCATGCGTGATTTTCAAAAATATCAGTCTGGGTTTGTTACTCAAGAGTTTGCTAATCACTTCCTACTTTTGTGATGATCATTAAAGACATCAACAGATGAATTAACTTAATTAACTAATATTTCATAAGAGAGAACGCTTTTGTCACAAATATGACTTTCTATGAATAATGCAATAATCAATGCAGCTTTCATTATAACACTTTGGAAGCATGCAAAAAAAATATATGTCTGGCTGTGAGTTTGTGCGCATGCTATGCGTAGGCTGAATCGCAATCGTGTCAAGACAAATCAGATTGGCCAATACACACTGAAGATAAATTCAATTTTAAAAATACAAAAATGATCCCTCTCTAATCTTCTGATTATTAGTTTATCTGCATCGAGACAGAATTGTTCTAGCGAGAATCGCGATGCATCGAAGAATCGATTATTTTTCCCACCCCTACTATTCATCATATATCAGGGTGGTCACTCCCACATGTGATGTCACTATTCAAAGGGGTCGATTCTGAAATGACTTCTAGTGGCGAATGAACAATGCACCTGTTGGTGTGTCATTCCCCTTGAATTAACAGAAGCAACAGCACCTTAGAATGATTATGAACCCTTTCTGACACATGCATTATCAAAAGAAAATCAATGTCTGAAACCAAGTGCATTTATTACGTTTTTACACATTTTTTTTGTATTAACATTTTAAATACAAGGAAGCTGATGTGGAAGGTGTACAGCATTGCTGATATAATGTAGGACAGTTAGTGGCCGTTCACCTATTGGGGTTGGCTTGGTGTTCTAACTGAGTGCTTCACATCATACACCCAACCACCCATTCTTTCTTTATTTAGAGCTTTAGTTTGACCCCATATTCTCTAAGGCTAGAGTTGTCTCAATAAGCATTTAGAATGTTCATTGTGACTTTTAAAGTGTATTTTTACCAACAAGTGTGATGTTGATTGAGTCATTTCAAACCCATTCAAACTACCATATTGTGACATTAGGTAGGTGTGTCCACCCACTAGCTTTTGAAATGGCTTGCCAATCAACAACACACTTTCAGCTAAATAGGGCCCCGTTTATTGTACCGGCAAGGGAACAGGTATTTGACTGGTGCGTCTAACGTTATAGTGTGAGAAGCTTGTGGAACGCCCTGTCCAGCAGTGTCATCACCAGACTCAAAAAGAGGTTAAACCACAGCATATCCACAATGGTGGTAGATAACATGTAGACGGAGAGGAACCACAGGTTGTTAAAGTGTTCATACAGATTGTAGATCTTCGGAAGCGAGTCTCAACAGCTGTTCTTAAGATGTTTTGACAAAGCATGGTTATTCATAACAGCGTAGATTCCATATCTATAAAACTATATTATATATCTAAATATAAAATATCCTGTTATAGCACGATATCATGTTTTTTGTCCTGTCTGAATTTCCTTGAGGAGGTTTGTTTTGTGGTACATTGCGGTCAGAGCACTCGGATCCAGGGGACGTTCATGAAGCACACAAAGCTGTTCCTGCAGTCGAGCAGGGATGCAGATGAAGCTGGGAGCAGCAGCGTAGCAGAGTGCAGACTCACCATGCAGTATTCGCTGAGTTCACCGGGACTACAGCGGTTGCCGCTACAGATCATGCATGTAATGGATGCCGAATGCTTAAACGTCTCGTCCAATCAGACGGAGGGGAGGGCGGACGGGGATAGTGGATGTCAGCAATTCTTCTTTTTTTAAAAGCGCCTTGTCCGTCTTTTTCCTAACAAAACGCATCCAATGGAGTGTGTCAGAGCGTACCATGCATAGACTAGGCTTCTTTTCTTCAGAGGATTCCATCTTAGAAGTTGAAGGTGAGAAGGAGAGAGGGCGTCTCGCTCACTGTCTTTTAAAATAATATCTCTCTTCTCCTGAGATGTCTTCCGCGATCAGTACTCGTCTCCAAGGTTCAGCTCCCAGCAACATAGTCCTCCTTCATCACATAGTCACCACACCATGCTTTCCATTCAACTCTTATTCCTTGCTTTTCCAAATCTCCCGTCATATAATAGAATAAAGTTCTACTGTATCTTATCTTATTATTTTGGCACATTTCTATTTACATGGTAAACAAACAAAACCTATAAATAGCAGTGGATTTAAATTGTCTTATTAAATGTAACACGTTTTTTCAGGTACTCTGTAGGCCTCTCACAACCTCGGAAAGTGGGGCAACCAGGAGCAGGGATAGTGGCCTGGTCGGGACTGGTCCTTAAATCTGCAGCCTCTGTTACATTGCACACGACCACCATCGTCCAATCACATCATTCCAACCATCAACGTCCAGTGAGTGGTTTTTTTTCGTGCTATCTACAACGTTGTGACCCGTGTTTTTGTTCTTGAAGCTGAAATCTGAACATGAACTAGGAAGAAAGAGACACATCCAAAGAAAAATGACAACATGCACGAAATATAAAGGTTTGTAGGCTCTTGATTAAGTCCTTCATTGACCTGGTAAAACTGCTTTGACGGACAGGACTTCTGCAGTTTTGAGTTATAGATTGCAATAAACGTCTCAGGTACTTTGAAACCTGATGATTTGTGATGGTTGTATGTCCAGTGAGTCACCATTGAGTTGAACCATGATGGATGTCAACCAGATGTCAACTCCAGTCGCGATGTCCGATTCCGCTCCAGGTTTTATGTCTGTAAAACATGTACCATGCCAAGGTCCAGGCAGGAAGACTGAATCAAGTCAATTCTTCATGTGTGTCACAGAGAGAGTCAATGTCATTGGTGCATAAAGGGAAATACTTCTTCCTCCACCCTGCGTATCCTTCCGCCCGGTCTTAGGCTGCGTTAGGGCGGTTTGACAGACAGGTAGGAGATGAGGGCTGCAATGGCGCAGATGTAGGTGATGATGCCGAAGACAATGGAGAGGACTGAGAGCCAGAGGGCGTGGCGCGATGCAGCGGTTGCTCCTTCATAGTCGCCTTGAGCAGAGGCCCTGTTGGTCTGGGGAGAGAGGAGGAGGGGAGGTAAGGAGAGAAGGAGAAGGGGGTGGGAGGGATAAAAGGGGAGGAGGCCGCGGTGTGGAGGGGTTGAGGAGAGGGAGGGGGACAGGAGGCAGGTGCAGGGGAGGAGGAAAGGGGAGTGTAGAGGGGACGGAGGACGGCATGAAGAGTAAGAGCAGAAAGAGAGAAAGCTTGTCATTAGTTGTCATTTTACTCAAAGGTTTCCTATTGTGTTCTGGTTCTTTTCTAGCTTTTGCCCTCTCCTCTTAGGTAGACGTATCAGAAATCAAACCCCTCCTCCTTGTTCTAACTCTAATTATACCTCAAAAAAGATAATTGACGAGTGAAGAAACTCTGCTGCAGGTTTATAGTTAGCTCCCTCCCCCCCCCCCCCACCCCCCCCCTCCACACACACACACACACACGCACACACACACACACACACACACACACACACACACACACACACACACACACACACATAGTGACGTAACAAGTGGAGTTGCCCATCCAGAAATGACGATAGATCAACCTACAACCAAACAACTTAACGGACTGTACCAACTGGTAGGTTGGACTATACATCATAAATCTTTGTGACTTTCGGTATTTTAACAAGAAACTTTTATCGCGAGTGACTTACAATGAATTCAGAAACCTTTCATCAAGGAGCATGTAAGGGCATCTGGCCCAGTGAAACTCAGCGAGATGGGGATCGAACCTAGATGCGTTTTGGCTGGAACTACCTAACCAGTAGACTACCTACCTCAGTAAACCAGTGGATAATTTGGAGAGATAACCAACCCTACTCAGAAACACAGCCCCTTGCTGTAGGACAGAGAGGGTGGATCAAAGTCTGGGCTCATTCCCAAGACTGTAAACTAACAAACACCCCAGATTTGATGGGACTGTACGCTCTATCTCGGCTCCTTGTTCTTTCCCTGGCTGCTTTGTGTGGCTCTGAGGTATTGGAAAGCTCTGTCGCCATAATCCTACAAATCTGTAAAAGGGGTGTAATCCCATAAACCCAAAGCAATTCCATAATGTCGAAGCTGGAACCATCCAGATACCCTCACCTTAACCTGATGTAATCTATGAGTGGTTCAGAGCCACACGCACATGGGCAGACGGACACATAGACACTCACGTGTCAGTTTCATTTGTAGTTGATATTAACACTGAATTTCAAAAACCTAGTAATTTGACAGCGAGATAAACACCATCATCATCATCAACATCACGATCATCACCGTCATCCCAACGACCACTAAATAATGATAATAAACATCACAACAGAGACATCATCTTCATCATCATCCTCATCATCGTCATATTAATCCTCACATTATTAATCCTTATCATAATAATCATCATAACAGTCTCAAAGGATGGTGCCCCGTGTTTTGCCAGCGGTGGGGTGCAGTACCTTCTGTGACAGGTAGAAGGCAGCGATGCCAAGTGGCCAGAAGCAGCAGAGCATGGAGAAGAAGGCGAGACCGAGGTGGTCCTGGGGGATCATCAGGGGGAAGTCGCTATCGCTGTCCGACTCGCTGAACTCATCGCTGGACGAGTCCTGTGGAGCACAGTGTCACACGCGGGTCACACGCGATCAGTGTCACAGCAATGACATTCACACCCAGGGCATTTTGGATCAAATGGAATCGGAAATAGTTTTATGTACTTGCTCTCTGGTTTGCTTCTTTAAACAAGAAATGAGGAACAACCTTAGTTACTGAATCATTACTCATCATCATCATCATCAACATCGTCGTCATCGTCATCGTCATCATCATCATCATCATCCTCATCCTCCTCATCATCATCATCATATCATCATAACCAGCATGACCACTCCACTATCATCTGGTACTGTCAACTTATGTCCTTTGCTGGTATCCCAGCAAAATGTAATCTGAAGATTGAATTACATGTGTAATTGTCATTATAATTTCAAATGTCAGCAATTATCTGGAATGCATTGCAATAGAACAAAGGTAAAACATAGAAATCAAAGGGTGTTTCAATTCATGCTTATTATTATACCTTTATTTGTTTGAGAACTTATTTATCTCTGTGTTGTTTACCTCCTAGGAGGTTCTTGCCTGTAAGACAATGTGACTGAATGGGGTTATGCTGGATTTACGCAGCTATGCTGACCACAGGCAAATCATGACTCATACTGTTTGTTTTTTTGGTGCGTTTGTTCGACAACTCGGTAGCCCATCTTTTAAAAAGCCTTCCAAAATTCCCTGCGTTTGAGATTAAAGTGGAAAGAGTTTTAAGAGCATGACTTTAGAGATTAGTTCACAAGGTTATTGTGACGACTTGGCCTTTGTTTACTTCACGGGTCAGTCCTTCTGTTCTGGAAACACTATCTAGGTTAGAATAGCACAGTAGACTGTACCAACTGGTAGGCAGATCTGCCCATTGTGTATCTGGTTGGACACTCTTGCGTCCGGGTGGATGCGTTGTCAAACGCTAGATTTTTATGTGTTGATAGCTCTTCAATGATACACATAATGGAAAAATGGGGCCATGTAATAATTTTTAATCTGCGAGGGTCGTCTCCGCTAGTCCGGGGTTCACATGCTAGTCTGTGATCACAGCCTATTGATCCGCTTCGTCTTATAAATAGCATCTCTGCTGCAGAATAGAGAGCAACCTCAGCTGTAGAACACAGAGGAACCTCAGCTGAAGAACAGAGAGCATGTTATCTACATGTGTTCAAGGTTGATGCCAGGTTACATTCCCACAGAATCCCCCCCTGGAGTGGCGCGACCCTTGTGCGTTGTAGCTTTGACCTTTCAATGGAAACCTTTCAAGACTACACTTTAAAAGGCTATTTTGATTTGATGTGTTTTAATGATTTGTTTGCTTGTATGTGTGTGACGCACGCATGTGTGTGTGTTTTTGTGCGTTTGTGTGCATGCATTCTTTTATGCATGTGTGTGAGTGATGTGCATGGCGCTTATGAGGGTTGTCTGACCATGCAATGCTAGGCATAATCCAGACATGGTAATTATCATGCACAAAGCCTTCATCATCGCAGCACACAGAAAGACAACGATTCCTTTGTCCTTGCTGAGGGAAAGCATTCATTCAACAGCCGCAAAGGCATTTCATATGCCATGCATTTCATGTGCCATGTACTTTGTCAATATGCCTTTTTTAGGAGTTCCCCACCCCACATTTTCAGGTGAGATTTGAGAAGCAGATTTCTCTTCCTTCCTCCACAGTGAGTCATAAGATGGGGATCTTTGTTATTTTTGTGACAGTTGAGTCCCGCTTCCCAGTTTGATCTCCGGATCTGTTCCCCTTTTCAGGATTGTGATGCAGGAGTTTAATGCACTTGGTGATTAAGAATTAATCTGACGTTCAAATACGGAATATCTATTGTCAAGGGAAATTATAGAAACCACCCTAAATTATTTTTTTTTAGAAGATTACGATAAAATGCTTTGTTGAGTTGCTGTTTTATCAACATATTATGTAACAATATTCTGGTATAAAACGCATATTGTGCTTATCCGAAGCTTGGATTTATTTTGCCATGGATGAGCACATAGGGCTTGGGTTTTCTGGCCCGAGGTTGCCTACAGGTATCTATTGATGTTGGGGATTGAACCTAAAACTTGGTCGGCTTAGCTCAGGAGGTAGAGCAGTTGTCTTGTAACCAAAAGCTTGCTAGTTCGATCCCCAGCTCCTCCCAGAGTGTCGATGTGTCCCTGAGCAAGACACTTAACCCTAACTGCTCCTGACGAGCTGGCTGTCGCCTTGCACGGTTGACTCTGCCATCGGTGTGTGAATGTGTGTATGTATTAACCGATGTAAGTCGCTTTGGATAAAAGCGTCTGCCGTAATTGCAATTGTAAAACTTTTTACCTGAGTCAACCACTGTGACCACTCGACCATCCTGCCCCCCACATTTAACTTAAACAATGTTTCGCTTTTATTTTAACAAGGCTTTGCGTTTAGGGGGGGGGGGCCATACCTCAAAGTCTGGCAGCAGGTCCTCCTCGTCGCTGTAGGACAGACTCTGGAGGTCCTGAGCCTCCGCCAGCAGCTTCCTCTCCAGCATGGACCCAGGGTGGATGTCCACGAAGGTGGTCTCCAGGTAGTCCTTGTTCAGCAGGGGTTCTGCTGGACCCCAGAGGCCCGAGGGGGGGTAGCAGGACTCCAGGTTACGCGGTAGGGAACAGGGGTCCAGGACCTGCTGCTGATGCGGGTGCTGGAGGTGGTGGGTGGGCCCACCGCAGTACCCCCTCCAGGCCAGCGGGGGGTAGACCCGGTCCTCCTCACAGCGCACCAAGACCCCCTTCAGGAGCCCTCGGCCCGGGTGGGGGCTGTCCCCTAGGAGAGGGTGCTCCAGGTCGTCCTGGTTGTCCATCGTCCTTGCTAGCACTGCTGCTACTACTGCTATGGGAAGGTGGGCCAAGTCATCCACCAGCCAGAAACAATCTATAAATCAATGTGCCAAGCTCTCTCTCTACCTCTCTTTGTCTTTGTCTCTCTCTCTCTCTCTCTCTCTCTCTCTCTCTCTCTCTCTCTCTCTCTCTCTCTCTCTCTCTCTCTCTCTCTCTCTTTAAATCGTCTCTCCTGGTTCACGCAGAAGCAGCTGGTCGGGGGATTTAGTGGCGCGCCTATAATCCATCCTTTAATCCAATTCTTTAATTTTTCCCTTATTGAAGGCCTTGCTCTCAAGCCCGCAGATGCAGACCAAGACCATGGCGAAGTGAAAACGCCCTGCTCGCTCTGCTGGAGCCCAGTCCAGGGCTTTTCCCCCAGCTCGGTCGCGTCTGAACAGATCCCCGATCTCGTCGTCCTCTTACTCAGTTGTCACAAGCGGTTTGTTCCGCTGCTTGTCCTCTCTTGTCCCATTTCAGTTGACTGAGTGCATCAGCGTTCATGGGAAAAATACATTTATATCTCTGTTCTAATATACTCTGGAAATTATGATTTGGACGACGGAAGGCCTTGAACAGCCAACGATAAAAGGTTCAGCTTTCTATTTCGGGATAAACCTTCAGGGTTCGTTCATTTAGTTCCCGGCTTGTAAATCATGTCAGCACAGATATTTAACTTCAATAGTACAACTGTACTAAAAAACTGAAGTGAGAAATGAACAGATTCTTTACATTTGTAGTCTCTAAAGATTGGTGATCTCTGATTCTACCCGGGTAGATTTAAGAATAGGTATTCAAGAGCCTGGGTTGAGGCGGACTAATCGGTGCCATATCCAGGTGCTGAAGATCCCAGAAAATGGTCTGTTATCCTTAGGGTTGTATCCATCATCAACACGGAGTATGGTTGCTGTGGCTACCTCAGGGAGGCAGTTGCTATGACTACCGCAGGGTTAGCCGTTGCTGATGAGAGAAAACAAAGGTGGACTGGTTGAATGATGAATGGATATGATGACGTTTTCTGGGGTCTCAACTCTGGGGGTGTGTATCCTTTGGGGGTCCTCGTCCACAGAGGGTCCCGCCTGGTTTAATATATCGACCCTCTTTGGATGCAGAGTTGATCTGTTCTGAAAAGGAAGCAAGATGTCGGGAAACATGTTAGAATCACTGGGAGTCGACAACCCCAGCCATGATCCGCCCCACCTTATTCTACTCAAAACAGGCCACACACACACACACACGCACACGCACGCACACGCACACGCACACGCACACACAAACGCACACAATCACTTCCTTCTCTAAGGTGTTACCACCTGTATTCTGGAGGTGGATATTTTCTGAAGACAGTGTCTCTTATTAACTCTTTACCACCGACATAGGAGGGAGTGTGTGTGTGTTGTTGTTTTTCCAAAACACCATTATGACCACCTGCAGAATCAGCAGCATGACGGGGGGGGGGGGGGGGGGTTGTACTGGTGTGTACTGTTGTACGTTTTGTGTTGTTAGTGTTGTCTGGTGCTGTAGGTGTTGTGTTCTGTTTATTTTGCATGTTTTCTCTGTTTTTCCTCCTTCTAGAACTTCTAGAGTGTCATGAGAGGCCGGTTCTCCCTGGGCCTTCAGAAGAACTTCCCCCTCCACAAGGGCTGACGTTAGGTGATAGGCACCCCACAGACTGTGTTGGTTGTGACTCTACTTCGGTTTACGTTGATATTTCTCTTGCTTTGTCCTTTACATAAAGTCCTCATGAGAAGCTTCGGTTGGGGGCAGGGCATCTTGTTTGTGGTATATTTCTAAGTCCATTTTTGTTTTTGTGTGTCTGTTGGCCTTTAAATACATCCACTCAGATCGAGGGATGAAGGCCTTGTTTTACAGACTGAGACAACATTATCTCTAAGGCTCCCATCACTTAAGCCCAGGTGGTTTAACTCCTCTCCAATCACACACCTCCGTCCAAGAGGCAGCGTTGGCTGGACAGCTCCCGGTAAGCCACATCACTGTGGAGCAGACCTGACGATCATCGCTTGGTACTGGGACGCTACCACTAGGGTTCTAAAACCACAATTCAAATAATATAGTATAGATTAATGCTATCCATTCGATTCAATTGAGATATATTATATTGTATTAATTACATTCCATCCCCTTCCATTATACTCGATTCCATTCTTTATTTATTTAGTGGTGTGGTACTGTTGCCTAGGAACCCTGTCAGCATGGCGATGGGTAAACAGCTAGCGGTGTGTATTTTTATTTTCGGTTTAACGTGAATCGAAGAGTATGGCAGAGGAGGAGGAAGAGGAGGAACAGGAAGATGAGGAGGAGGACAATAAAAGGGTTGAGGAGAAGGAGCAGGAGCAGGCAGCACGGGAGGAGGGCCGGGAGACTCGTTTTTAGCTAAACACAATAATAGGGATTAAGTCGGTACTTTGATGGACTGGCAAAGGACGGATGTGTCTTATTGTCTTAGAGCCGGGAGGGCTGGATGTAAACGTTTACCCTGGGTAATATCCAGGATGGGTGGATGGGTACATGGTGGAGGATGCATGGATGCTTAATAATGGTACATGATGGTTACATCAACAGGAACATCCCAATCCTAACTACAAGGAGAACCAACCCAGACAGAGCAACACGGTGTAGACAGTAGACGTACGACAGAAGGAGCTGTTCATTCTGCGGTCTGACGTGTGCTTCCTTTATTATTAACCAGGAGCAGGACGGAGGAATGGTTTAGGGTAGAAGGCTGCAGGGAGGGAGGATGTAGGAAAGAAGGATGTAGGAAGGAAGGATGTAGGGTGGAAGGGTTTAGGGAGGAAGCTTGTAGGAAGGAAGGAAGTAGGGGGGGAAAGATGCAGGGAGGAAGGATATAGGAAGGAAGGATGTAGGGGGGAAAGATGCAGGGAGGAAGGATATAGGAAGGAAGGATGTAGGGAGGAAGGATGTAGGAAGGAAGGACGTAAGCAAGGTTGTAGGAAGGAAGGATGTAGGGAGGGTGGATGAAGGAAGAAGGTTGTAGGGAGGAAGGAGGCAGGGAGGAAGGATAAAGGAAGGAAGGCTGTAGGGAGGGTGGATGAAGGAAGAAGGATGTAGGAAGGAAGGATGTAGGGAGGAAGGATAAAGGAAGGAAGGACGTAAGCAAGGTTGTAGGAAGGAAGGATGTAGGGAGGGAGGATGAAGGAAGGAAGGCTATGTGGAGGAAGCTGTCGGGATGCAGGGTGAAGCTCCTCTGGAGGTGAAGGCTCTCTGCAGTGTTTACTGTGTGACTTTCATTGTGCTCCTCCCGTCCACAAGCACCACAACACAACACACGTTCTATTCTGGGGTTTTGTGTTGTGTTGGGTTGGGTTGTGTTGTTGGGTTGCGTTGTTTTTTTTGTGTTGTGTAGTGCAGTGTGGTGTGGGTTATGTACAGTATGCTGTCTTGTTGTCAAGAAGGGGGCATTATGGACTGTTATTGTGTGTGTGTGTGTGTGTGTGTGTGTGTGTGTGTGTGTGTGTGTGTGTGTGTGTGTGTGTGTGTGTGTGTGTGTGTGTGTGTGTTTGTTATGCTTTTGATACTGTTCACACTAAACCAGAACACTGATCACTCAGCACTGGCTGCTGATGTCCAACCCCCCCCCCCCCCCCAGCACACACACACACACACACACACACACACACACACACACACACACACACACACACACACACATATACGCGGCCATCTACGCAAATTAAATGTCCGTAACGCTTCACTGGTACCCCCCCCCCCCCCCCCCCCCCCCCCCCCCCCCCCCCCCCCCCCCCCATCAGTTTCATTCCAGGAGAGATGCACTCAGCTTTATTATCCTCCCTCCCTCCCCCTCACTCTCCCTTCCCTTCCTCTCCTCCCCAATCTCCCTCATCTCCCCCTCTCCCCAGCTTCCATTAAAGCTGCTGTCAGCTTACTGCAAGGCTCCCTCTCTCTCTCTCTCTCTCTCTCTCTCTCTCTCTCTCTCTCTCTCTCTCTCTCTCTCTCTCTCTCTCTCCCCCTCTCTCTCTCTCTCTCTCTCTCTCTCTCTCTCTCTCTCTCTCTCTCTCTCTCTCTCTCTCTCTCTCTCTCTCTCTCTCTCTGCTGCCCCCATAAACTATCATGCAGGCAGGAGTAGGGGGGCTGCAAGGACACGAGCACCAATCACACACCTGCACATGCGTGCACACACTTTAGACACACATACAGACACAAACACCCACACAGACGCGCACACACACACACACACACACACACACACACACACACACACACACACACACACACACACACACACACACACACACACACACACACACACACACACACACAATGCTTCAGAGCTGTCTCCCTGTAGCCCTAGGCTCTCTCTCTCTCTCTCTCTCTCTCTCTCTCTCTCTCTCTCTCTCTCTCTCTCTCTCTCTCTCTCTCTCTCTCTCTGTCTCTGTCTCTCTCTCCGTCTCTCTCTCTCTCTCTCTCTCTCTCTCTCTCTCTCTCTCTCTCTCTCTCTCTCTCTCTCTCTCTCTCTCTCTCTCTCTCTCTCTCTCTCTCTAACTCTCTCTCTAACTCTCTCTAACTCTCTCTTTATTGCATAACTGATTGAATGCATATATTTTGAAGTTAATTCAATTACTTTATTTCACATAAATAATGTGTAACACAAACAAAACACACACTCTTATATTATAATATATATATACACTACATATTCCATCTGTGCAGGAAGTTAAAGCTGCATATGCTCTCAAGACCGATGGGGAGAAGAGCTGCAGAGAGAGGGATATATATATACAGTATATATATATATATATATATATATATATATATATATCAGTGGCGGCTGGTGGTTTTTAAAGTGAGGGAGGAAGGACTGCGCGCTTGGTTGCCATTGGCCTGCTTGCACTGTTGGTGTATGGTGGCATAAGAATGTGAGACTCAAGTTGTTTCAGGGTGTTTTGGTGAACTACAAAATAGCAGGGAGGGAGTTATGTGAATAAAATGTATACAAAGCCACCAGTGGCATCACTGTAATTTGAGAAGGAAAGGATGCAAAG
The DNA here is from genome assembly GCF_902167405.1 of Gadus morhua. Classification (NCBI taxonomy): domain Eukaryota; kingdom Metazoa; phylum Chordata; class Actinopteri; order Gadiformes; family Gadidae; genus Gadus; species Gadus morhua. The sequence continues at coordinate 3,714,102 of NC_044063.1, forward strand.
CATATTAGTCAAATCAGGCCTACTATTGATTTGTAAAAGTAAATAAAAAAATCTGGGCCTATCATTGGGCCTATTTTTGCCCTCACTGACTGTAGTTATTAGCTATGTTTATTTTCAGTAACAATTGTTTTAAGAAAAGACTCAAGAACCAAAGTGATGCCATTTAAAATACATCATGCTCTGAATCATTCACTAACACCCTTTCCACAATATCAAACAGAGCGGTCAGAGTAACAAACTAGTAAAAGAACAACAAGAACGGTAATGCTACCAGTAAGCCATGCGTACCTAGCAAACCATGTGCCACTCACAACACTGACGTTGCCATTACTTCTTGTGACCTTGATTTTGGGAAGTGGTCTACCTCTTTCTTTGGTCGCTAACTTAGCACTGTAAGTGAATGAATGGAATGATTTTTGTAACAAGACATTAACAATGTCCTCCGTTTCCAATGTTTCCATTGTGCATTTCGGATCTCGCTATCGCAGATTTCACTTGCTCTGCGTCTGCAGTGAGCACCGCGGCAATGCAGACCGGGTTTGTTATCGACAGCGTTGCCAGATTGGGCAGATTTCCCGCCCAATGATCATTTTTCCAGCCTAACATGGTTAAAAGTAGCACAATTGGGTGGGAAATCTGACCAATCTGGCAACACTGCTCAACATCCAGGGATCCTGCTTATTGGTTCATAGCGCAGACGGATAGATTTTTGCGCGAATCAGACCCCTTAAGGTCCCACCCACTCAGAGGAGGATTTTCCTCCTCTCTCCCATTGAAACCCATGTTATCCACCGGCCGCCAGTACTTTCGGGGAAATGAATGGGAGTGAACGGAGGCAAAGGGAGGACGTTCCTCCCTGAAATAATTGACGATAGGCGATAGGGGGTGCTAATGTCCCTTTACCCAGGGAAACGAACATTATATATTCAAAGGCAATAAAGTAGTCACATTAATTCATTACAATAGTCTGGGCAATCTACATTTTTTATTCTCAACAATGTTAGGGAGGATCTTCCTCCCTCTCCTCAATGGAGAAGCCTCCACTGATATATATATATATATACATATGTACTGTATATATACAGAGAGAGAGAGGACTAGAGGGGATACACTAACGAGAGTTCTCGTCATGTGTTTCGCCTGGATGCCCCTAAGCTTCTATAACTGGCTAAGAATCCATAATGAGGAAATCTACGACCAATCAGATGAGAGTGCCTCAGGGGGGAGGGGGAGGGGGGAGGGGGGTGTGATTGGCCCAAACAGCAGCCAGACAGGCAGCTAAACGATCTCTTCTGATTTAATTTCCAAAAGCCCTTGTTCGACTACGATGATCTATATACCATGGGATGGAGGAGAACAGAGAAGATAGGGGAGAAGAGAGGAGAGGAGATGAGGGGAGAGGAGAGGAAATGAGGAGAGGATAGGAGTGGAAAGGAGAGGAGAAGGGGAGAGGGGACGATAGGAGAGAACAGAGAAGAGTAGAGAAGAGGAAAGCAAAGGAGAGGAGAGGAGATGAGGGGAGAGGAGGGTGGAGAGGAGAGGAGATGAGAGTGAGATGACAAGAGGAGAGGCGTGTGTGGAAGAGGATACGAGGGTAGAGGAGGGGCGTGGAGGGAGGAGAGAGGAGGAGGAGTTGAGATAATATGAAACGGGAGGAGCGGAGAGAACAGCAGATGAGAGGGTAGGACAGATAGATAATGAAGGGGAGATGAGGAGATGAGGAGGAGGGTAAGGCAAGGCTCTGCGGCCGACATGTTTCCATGGGGACGCTGGGGCTGACGTTACGGCGTACGCTCGTGTGCAGAACCGACGAAGCGTGAGCAGACCTCGACTCGGCCTGTCGTCGGCGGCTGCTGCTTCTACGCGCGGTGTGCTACCGACGTGCAGGACTGCAGCAGTGCGCATGCATGCAGGCAGGCTTGCTTTCCGAAGGAGGACACAGTGTTGCTGGCTCATTATCAGTAGGCGGGTGGATCACGTATTCTCATCATGACACACGATGCGATGACACACGACGTCGGTGTGGGCGCGAGGGAAGCCGCGTGCGGAATGCACCGAGCACGTTAGCAAGCCCACGCCGTGGCCCTCTGCAAGCCAGCGGCACTGGCATTGCGTCGCATGAACACACACACACACACACACACACACACACACACACACACAGACACACACACGCGCACACACACACACACACACACACACACACACACACACACACACACACACACACACACACGCGCGCACACACAGACACACACACGCGCACACACACACACACACACACACACACACACACACACACACACACACACACACACCCAGTACATGCACACACACACACTCCCATACATACACAACAATCTACATGCACATTCACCGATGCATAACACATAGCCTACAGATGCCACACACCCATATATGAACACGTACATGACACTCACAAATCCACACACACACACACACACACACACACACACACACACACACATTTATGCACGCACATCAGCCACATAAATACACCACACACACACACAATACATGGTATGTGCCGCAGTACATTGCGAGGTTAAGAGACGTCTCTCTGAACAACATCAAGCATGGCGGTAATGACATAAGTGCTGTGTGGCTGTGTGTGTGTGTGTGTGTGTGTGTGTGTGTGTGTGTGTGTGTGTGTGTGTGTGTGTGTGTGTGTGTGTGTGTACGGGTTTTAGATGAGTAATTTCCTTCATAACCCAGCTGCATCACACATCGGCACCAGCTGTGCAGTGTGTGTGTTCCATGTGGGGGGAATGGTGTTTGAAGGGAGACCAGGGGTTGACAAACTGTCGTCGTTGTATGTTTTTCTATATCTGAGTGTGATGATGTGTGTACGTGTGCTTATGTGTGTACATACTGTGTGCATACATTATAATGTATCCTTTCGTCATCTAGTAGGTGCTTGCTAGCTTACACCAGCATCATAGGCGTCTTTTTTTTGCTGCTCTGTGATCTCTCTCTCTCGCTCTCAGTCCAAGATGCTAATCGACTCTCTCCCTTTTTCTCTCACTCTTTCTCCTTCTCTCTCTCTCTCTCTCTCTCTCTCTCTCTCTCTCTCTCTCTCTCTCTCTCTCTCTCTCTCTCTCTCTCTCTCTCTCTCTCTCTCTCTCTCTCTCTCTCTCTCTCTCTATCTCCTTTATTGAATACAGCACAACATGGAGGCTTGCTATGGTCTTAGTGTGTTGTCATGGTAGTGTGTGTAGATGATGTGTAGGGTGTGTAGGTATGTAGGTGACTCTCACACTGGATCGACTGCGCTTCTGTGAAGGAAGCAGATGGCACGTGTGTTTATATAAGTGAGTTGTTTTTTCTGTACACAAAATGTGGTGTGGATGTGTTTCTGTGTCTTGTTTCCTGTGTGTGTGTGTGTGTGTGTGTGTGTGTGTGTGTGTGTGTGTGTGTGTGTGTGTGTGTGTGTGTGTGTGTGTGTGTGTGTTTGTTAGCCGTATGCATCACAGAGCTGAATGAGGTTATTACCCTCATTCATTTCCACACATGCGAGATTATGTACATCTTCACCCACATCATCATCATCATCATCATCATCATCATCATCATCATCATCATCATCATCATCATCATCATCATCATCCCCATTCCAATCGCAGTGGGAGATACACACACAACAGAGTCCTTACACTCAAACACACATACACATTTACACCCAAGTACACAAGTGTACCCAGACACACACGCGCGCACACGCACACACACGCAAACACACACGCACATACACATCCCCCTTAAGTCTATACGTCTATGTATATGTACATGTTTATCTATTCCTCTATCTATATAGTCATTCTTGTAAACAGCGAGGAGAGTGACGTCTAATCTGTCCCAAATGGGATATAAATGCACGCCTATAGACGCGAGCCTTCGATTAACACAATACATGCATTATTCATGTTATAACCACGTGACGCCTACCGTGCAAACAAGAATTATCGCTACAAAAGGAAAGACACCACGTACGTTGTGATCATTGGGGTTTTTCTTATATCATATGCATGTGAATGTCAATAAATAAACACACATATTAATGCACAATAAACACATGAAACCCATGAAACACACGTAGAGTGAGGATGTCGATGGGAAACAGCCCTATGCTATTGTATTGTATCAATGTGTTCAATTAGGGAATTACGTGTATTTCGTTATGATGCTGTTAGTGTGTTAGGGTGTTCATGTGTGTTGTCCATGCAGCAGTTTCAGCGCACAGAGCATAATGGAAAGATCGACCGAGGCAGAAAACAGTCCTACCTCCAGAGTAAAAGACCTCAGGAACAATCCTCGTCGCTCCTCCTCTGTTCGGGGTGCTGGTGTGGGGGGTGGGGGAAGAAGAGGTCCAGAGGGAATCCCAGTTAAACCATCGGATAGACGTCCGACTCGAGGACACCGAACCTTGGCACAGCGTCTCGTCACCACGTCCACATTGAGCCCGTAGTGTGGTGCGTCTGAGCGCGTTCCGATGCCCACACGCCTCTGCTGCGTCGACGAATTCCTCCTCTGCGTGTGTGAACGTGGTGTGTGTGCGTGTGTGCGCGCCTGTGCTCGGGTATCCCGGGTCCTGCTGCTGTGTGAGTGAAGTTGGCAGTCACCTTCCGTAGGGTTAAGGGATGAGTGTGTGCTGGAGTCAACACGCACACCGGCGCGTGCGTTCTGTCACTGCGGTTGTTTCGGTCCTCGCGCTGTAATCCGCGGTGTATTTTTAACGTCTTAAGTTTTCTCTGTTAGCCCGTTTCCGACACCTGCAAACTACAGCGATAGCCCTCTCTCTCTCTCTCCCTCTCTCCCTCTCTCCCTCTCTCCCTCTCTCCCTCTCTCCCTCTCTCCCTCTCTCCCTCTCTCCCTCTCTCCCTCTCTCTCTCTCTCTCTCTCTCTCTCTCTCTCTCTCTCTCTCTCCTCGCCGGGTCCTAAAGCCGGTAGAATGTGTGTACGGGTATGTACTGTATAATGTGCATCATAAGGCAAGGATTCTGTTTACCGACTTTACCAATTCTTGGTCAAATAGGCAGGTAGGAGAAAACACAAGGGTCGGAATCGCCCCCTTCCCCCTGACCATTCAGAAGTCGATCCATCTGCAGTTGGAGCTATTCAATTACATTTATTAGGGTGACACTTTGGTCCATGTAGCTACTCAGGTTACAGTAAGTGCAATAAACAAGATATAACCAAATCCTTCGAGTACATACAATTCATGAAACCACTTGTTGATGTGCTTCTATATAGAACTGATTAGTCAGTCACTGTTAACATTGTAGGGTGCAAAGGAGTGGTATAAGTGTGGGCTGCAGAGAACGAATGGCACAGGCAGGCAGTCCTCATCTCACTGGGAGGCAGTAGTCTCCCTGTGAGATGAGGACAGAAGGGACCAATTCCTGGGTGGCCTTCCGGGTGAGGAACGGAAATCTGCAGGAGCAGGTAGTCGCAAGTTGGCAGCGAAGAACCTCTGGTCATCCAGAGTCCCACCCGGGATCCTCGATCTGTTCCTCGCCATCTGAGTCGCAGGCACCACGGAGTGATGCCTGCGTCGACGGGAGACGCCGTCTCTAGAGCGATGAGGATTCCCATCGTGCCCGGGTGGAGCTTCGGGTGGGGTGTGGACATCCGCTGAGAGATGTGGGTCAGACACACACAAATCTGTGCTCGTAGTAGGGTCTCACAAAGTAAAAAAATAACTGAATTAGTTGCGTGGTTTGTCCGATGAGATTCCAGCTTCATAAAGAGAAGATCCCTGGGAGTCCAGACATGGCACTGGAGCAGACACAGCGAGAGGAACTGGACCAGAATATCTCCCTCTCACTCACAGGCACATAGTCCAGTTTAGGCTGAACTAACAGTTCGTTCGTGGTCATTTTCCCGTACTCATAATGACGTATGTATTAAACAGAGTTTGGAGTCAGTTGAAGGAGTGACCAACGTGGTGCCGGACTCTTGAGCTGCACACCTGTAGTGCATTGCGCAATCGATGTGCACACAGGTGTAACCAGCCATCACCACGCACGCTCCGGGAGATCTCCTGAAAGGCAGCATCTGGAGCACCAGGTCATCTGTCATCTTCTACAATAAACCGGTTTTGGTTGTCAGGGGGGGGTTCTGGGTGGGGGTCAGTGTGTGTTGGGTCTAAGGTGGGTTCAGGGTGGTGGCCTAGGGTTGAGGTGGAGAATATACCTCGGCACCAACGCTGGACATTAGAAATCAATGAAACCCTCCCTAATCCAGATGAATCAAGTTCGGTGCATTTAGGCGCATCAACTCTGTTAAGCCTTCTATGTCTGCTGTCTGTCTGTCTCTCTGTCTCTCTGTCTGTTTATCTGTGTGTGTGTGTGTGTGTGTGTGTGTGTGTGTGTGTGTGTGTGTGTGTGTGTGTGTGTGTGTGTGTGTGTGTGTGTGTGTGTGTGTGTGTGTGTGTGTGTGTGTGTGTGTGTGTGTTGAAGCTGTTAAGACATGTGTGTGTGTGTGTGTGGGGGGGGGGGGGGGGGGAATGCACACTAGAGAATAATCCACTATAATCTCCTAACTTGTCAGTAATTTCCTACAAGCTGCTTAGTATATAACGAGCTAACGCACCAAGCTAACGTAAGGCGCTAACCTAACAAGCTAACGTAAAGTAGCGCCCTTTTCATGCAATACAACTGTCAAAGGACAACATCCGTCTGGGTGATCAGACCATCGTTCATCCGGCCTGGCTTCACTGAAACATCTGTTTTCAATGTTCTTTGTCAAACTCACTTTGTTGTTCCCATTTATGTTTCAGAAGATTTCACATGAACGCGCTCGCCCCTAATGTGAACGGTAACAGTTTGGTTAGCACTGGACACAGGGTAGTCATTTGAATGTAAGTAACGGATGTTTTAGTGAAGCCAGAAGAGAGACGGTTACAATGGTTTGATCACTCCAAGACCAGTTCAAATGTACTTTAAAATGAATTAAGAGTAATGAAAGGGAGATAAGAAACAGCAAGGTGCCCCACACACACACACACACACACACACACACACACACACACACACACACACACACACACACACACACACACACACACACACACACACACACACACACACACACAAACACACACACACACACACACACACACACACACACACACACACACACACACACACACACACACACACACAGTGGGGGACCCACTAACCAGATAATACCCAAATGGGCTCAAGATTCATAGTCTGCCCGCAAGAGGTTGTGTGTGTGTGTGTGTGTGTGTGTGTGTGTGTGTGTGTGTGTGTGTGTGTGTGTGTGTGTGTGTGTGTGTGTGTGGTTGCAACCACACACACATTTATTAGGGAACAGGTGTTATCGGGATTCCATCACTGCATTCCCAGAATCCTGCATTGTGAAAGTCTTCCCTTTTTTTTTTAAATGTACGATGGAATTTTATTCTGCATACAAAACAACCGTAGTATTTTTCAGGAGTCCACGACCACCCTGCCCGTTTTGACACACAAAAGTAATTTGGCACTTCTGGGATGAGCCAATGATTCATCTGTTTGGAAGGTTTTGTTGGAGACAAACAAAGAATCTTCAGGCAACAGATGTGACAGCTATGACTGCTCTCTTTCTCCTTCGTCTGCTGGGTCCTCTGTGTTTGCCTACCTGCTACAGGTAGCCAGTGGGCGGGGCTGAGAGGCTTGTCAGCTGATGAGGTTCACCTGTGCAGGTCTGCGACGCAGGCTTTAGCCAGTCTCTCTCTCTTTCCACTGAGGCAGGTGGGCTTGGGTTCTGTTTAGGGTGGTTCCTTAAGGTTTTGGACCTTTGGATTGGTTCCATGTTTTGTTTTATGTTAACACTATTCAACATCCCCACAGCACACTTTCCACTGCCCATATACATAGGCTAGTCGAAAGAATTGTGTGTTTGGTCAGTAGTTCAGTTGGTTGGTCACATATGTTGGTTTGCTGTTCAGGTTTGGTTTGTTGCATTTTGTTTGGGTATTTCCAACATGGTAAAGATGGTTGGTTGTTCCCAGTATTTGTTTTGTCTGTCTGGGTAAGTTTCCTCCGTTCTGGCTCGGTCGGTCCTTGTGATTTTTGTACTGGTTTTCTGTCCAAACCATATAATCGCACATTTTCTAATCTTCCATACGCCACACTAATCCCTTTACAGATTTCATGATACTTACTTTATTCTAATAAATAACTTTATCCCTTATCATGTGTGGATCCCAATCTTTGCTCTGACCCGAGCCTCGTCTTAATGCAGCCAAGGAGATGGAAGAGCGTTATGAATAATTATTAGATGATTGTGTTGTACAATGAAAGACAGTAAAGATTCAATATGAATTGCAAAATAAGGATGGGATTTTATTTGAACAATAAAATATGTGTTGGGCAAATTATAGAGAGGCTGAGATTATAGTTTTCATATTCAAAAGGCGAAGGGGTGAAAAAAATTAAGAAATATATTTAAGAAATATAGGCCTACTCAAAGCCCAAATCATTGATATCATACCCTATCCAATAATAAAGAAAATTGAATTTGAATGGTAACAATTCCGTTAAATCCTCGTCCTCGTTTTGAACGTCTCACTCATGGCTGATCAGTGTGTTCTATCTGATTAGCTCTTAATTGAGGTCACCTGTCACGCACCCCTTTATAAAAGGTGAACACAATGGGTTTGGTTTACTTTTCGCATCGGCCTGTGTCCATCGAGGTTGAGTTTAGTGAGGGTTGAAAGTTTTCGATCTAGATTGCAGATCACTATTGTCACTTTATACAAACTGAAAGTATGCGTTGTTGCGTGTTTGTTTTTGTGGGAATTTGACTGAACAGCCCAGACAAATATTGCTACCAACATGGCACTTCGAAACAGACCACCGCAGTGAGTAAAAGTTATTTTCCTTTATTAATTGTTGACGTTTTTGGGCCGTCTCCTCAGACACAAGCCATCAGTATCCCTGCTCTTTGCACCTTGACATGCATGTCGCCGCTGTTTGTTAACCTAGCTTTGCTGATTTGTATCTTGTGATGTGTGTGTGTTTTTCTTAACAGGTGTTAGATGACTGACAAGATCTATGGGGGGGCCCCCTTTGGGCCCCCCCATACCAATTTAGTCTTCAAAATGTAGCAGGCTACGGGTTTCTGAAGAAGCCTGCTTTACGTAGCATTGGAGTACAAATATTGTGCAAAATGCTCATGTAATTGCACTAGCACTAGTAACCTGTAGATTAGCTTAGTTTAACGTCATTCCGTGCTGTCTCTGTCAAATTTGTGGCTTACTTTAAGTCCACAAGGCCCTCTGGTAAACCACGTTGGAACACCCCTGGACAAGGTGATTAGTCACTGGGTGTGTGCTAAAGTTTTGTTCCATTTTTCACTAGTTGGTAAAGGTTTGGTAGAATTGTTTGGATGCTAGCGACGTTTTGGCGCATGTACAAGAGCCTACCGTGGCCAGGCCACAGTTGCGACGGCCACGGCCAGATGGCCTAGTGTGAGTGCAACCTTAATTGCATTTGTATACTGTTTACCATTGGATGTTTATGCAATTTGGCTTAATTCATCCGCAGGAAAGCTGCATTTGACTATTCCAGGGTCGTTTTGTACAGGCTTTCAATTGAGCATGTTGACTAGTTTGTGAAGTTTTTTTTTTTTTTTTTTTTCCTTGCTTACAATCCAACGGTTGTGACCACTTATGCAACTGGGCTGTGAACCTTGCAATTCTAGTTGCATATTTGTACACGCAAGCTTGTCCATTTCTATCGCCATCACTAACACTAGCTTCAGCATTTCCTTGTAGGCCATTAGCTGACATGTGTATTGGAGCGATGATTTGGGTATTTTAAGATGCTTGAAAACCAAAAATAAAGCAAAATGCGTGTCTTGTGTGCAAGAGCCAATTTGTTGGCTGGCAGTAGTCGAGGAGTTGCCGTAGGTCGTAAGCCATCTGGAGGTTGTGGCAATGGAGGCTTGTGGTAGATCTGCCATCCAAGAAAGGTTACTTCTTCTGAAGCATGATTAATAGTTTAGTAAATTGAATCTATTCATATAGAACTATAAAATCCAAGACTGCAGCCAGTAACTTGGATCGCAATATGTGGAAAGTATTAGTCTTCATTTGTAACAACAGAATAATTAACATGACTAACTGGGTTTCTTCCATTTTCTAACTAGGGGGACTTGACTGGTGAGTCTACTGGATTAATCAGTAGCGGTACTTTGCCCAACAGATTTGATGGCATGACTACAGGGTGACAAAGACAATTATTCCCTGCCTATCAAAAGACTTCTAAAACATATCTGCTAGAACAGTTCCTATACTTTTTGTATAATTTGGTCATGCTGCAAATTTACATTTGTAGTTGCTCCATATTTAGTTCTTCGACAGCCTCACCTGCTAGAAAAGTATATTCAAATCGGCTAAATATAATGAACTAAATTAATAGCCATGAAATGTTGTCACTCATACTAATGGCAAATACCCTCTTTCAGTTGGTGGTTCAACACTGATGTCTCTCTAGGCTTGAGGGAGAGCTCACAAGTAAATTACACGAAATGTCCTGGAGCAATTGGGAATACACTTTTATTTAGTCTACCTGACCAGGGACATCTTTGAACTATAGGTCACCTAACTCAAACTTTTCACTCTTCTTAGGTTGTCCTTTTCTCTTTTAACCCGAAAGGGCTGAAATATCAACATTTCAGGTATTCTGTTTGGATAATGTGCAAAACTTGTGGCTTCACTATTAAAAAATAATTAACAAATGTATTTTTCTTAATGTGGTTAAACTAATTAATGTTTTGTATGCAAAATATTTCTGCTCAATTTGTGGTCAATGAAACTCTGAATTTTTTTAATTTGATAAAACACAACTATGGGTTAAAGGTATTTGCTTTGGGCATCTTTTGATATATTTAGAATCTAGCTCCATTGCCGTTAGAAATGGTGTCTCCCAGTACTGCAAAGTGCTTCCACAAGTTTAAAAAAGAATGGGCAGAAAAGGAACTGCCAACTAAATCTATTTAACATGGGTAGAAGTTTCCATGGAAGCTCTTGGCTGCTGGTTCCCAACATAGCTCCACTGTTAGTCTGTGACCTTGCGTTTAACTTTTTTCGACTTTTGGTGACTTTCACAAAAGAGAAATGAACTGGTTAAAACAAACAAGACATTTCATGGTACCATTTTGAACCGTTTGTGGATATTGCATTAAATCCATATGCTTGAAACTTTTCAATAATGCATATCAACGAAACAATGGAATGAAATAAATAGTTCAAGCAATTTGTGGGACTTGGCTGCTCTTACATTACTCATTTTGGGGGTTATTTCAGTCTCTCCAACCTGCAGGTCGTGCGAAGAATCATGTGAATGGGAATATTCTATAAATGTCTTGATCATCTTTCGTCTCAACACTTCTGCTGCAGCCGCTGTTGAAGTGTGAGTCCTTTGAGACCCCCTTTGATAAAAGGGGTTCTCAAATGTTGACCCTCAGTCATCTATTGCATCACTTCCTTTAGGGCTTCTGCCTCCTAATTGATTATAGTATAATCGAATGCCCTCTTTCATATATATCATACCTCCACCACTGGGACGTGGCAACAATTCTCCAAATCCATATGGGGGGGATGCTTGTGGACAGTAGGGGTGTATACTCGACATAAATAGGAAGCAAACTCATCTCACAAATGAGTAATGACATCTCACAAATATTTATTTAATAAATTGTTTCAATAACCCTATTGAAGCGTGTTTTCTGGAACACGCTTCAATAGATTAACGTTCGTGCGCAGGAGCACGCAATCGCGTGATACCGGGGGGAGAGAGAGATACAAAAAAAATAGCAAAATCAATTGATAGAAAATAGATACAATTGGCTAAATTGAAACAACAAATTGATATCATTCACATTGCATCACATTTCGGAAAAAAAGCTTAACCAGGGGGATCATTGTTCAGTGTTTAGGGCTCAGTGTTCATTGAACCCCTGGCTCAGTGAACACAGCCTGGCTATGGGAAGAGACCAATACAAATAGCCCTGACTGCCACACGGAGACTGCGTGAACACTTCCAAGATGGTACGCGTCCCCCTGACACATACTGGCTGCCTATAGTGTGTGTCAACCGGCCACCATGTGAAGTACAATGTGGGACAAAATATGGAAATTCAGTCATTAAATGTATGCATGTACATTTGAGATAACATTTTGATAAGAATGTTTGGTGAATTGGTTGATTTGTCATATTTTTCAATTGAATGTTCTTGTTAGTAAAATGATAAATTGCATTTTATGTTGTTGTTTTTGAATGCTTGGGCAAAGCAAACATGATGAATTGACAGAGAGGCGGTAGAGTACAGAGAGAACACAGTGAAGTGAAGAGAGACAGAATAGTGGAGAGAAAGAACATCCTGAGCAGCAGTCAATTCCAAACGTGAAGCACCGGAGGTTTGGATGCCTTCCAAATCCTGATGTACTTACTCCTCCTCTCCTCATCTCCTCCTCCTCTCCTCATCTCCTCCTCCCCTCCTCTCCCCTCCTCTCCCCTCCTTCCCTCTCCTATTGTCCTCTGCACCCCTCTCCCCTCCTAAGCCAAGTCTTTCCTGTTATTTGACCCTGTCCTCCTCTCCTCCTCTCCTCTCGTCCTGTCTTCTCCTCCTCTCCTATCCTCTCTTCTCCTCCCTTGCCTTCCTCTCCTAGGCTATGACCCTCTTCCACTCTCCTCTCCTAAGCCAAGCCGTTCCTGGTATTTGACCTTGACTGTCCTATTAATCGAGACCTGGTACTATACACACACACACACACACACACATGTGCAGGAACTGACACACATACACACATACACACACACAAATGCGCAGTCAATCACACTCACACACATACACACACACGTACACGCACACAAACACACATGCACACGGTGCTTAACTCGTCAGAAATAATTCATTTCATTAACCTCTCCGCCGCAGCGGAAGTGAGAGTGTTTTACAGGCGGTTAATCACACCACAGTCTATCTGTGTGCTGTTGTGTTTTGTGTGTCCATCTGTGTGTTTTGTTGTTGTGTTGTGCTTCATGTGTGTATCTGTGTTTGGTTGATGTGTTGTGTGCTGTGGTTGGATCTGTGTGTGAATGTTATGTTGTGTGTCATGCGTGTGTATCTGTATGTTGATGTGTTTGGTGCTGTCTGTGTGTCTATGTGTGGGCGAATATTGATGTTTTGTGTGTATCTGTGTTGTTAATGTGTTTGGTGCTGTCTGTGTATCTGTGTGTACTTGATGTGTGGTCTTTCATGAGTTAATAACCTTTCTAGCTGGTGGTGGAGTGGAGAGACATCTGGGGGTATTGTGCATCAGTGAATTCCTTTGTTTATCCGAATGACCTCTGGAATGGTCCTTTTGGGTTATTTATAATCCTATTTATCTATTTCATTATTTATTTGTGTTTTGCGGACGTCATCACGTGACACTTTGTGCGACACACTCACCTTCCACCTGGGATTATTCTGGATGATGTCATCACTGGGACAGAGGGACGGGGGGGGGGATAGAGGTATGACGGGGGAGAGGTAAGGGGCAAAAGGAGAGGAGATGAGGAAGGGAGAGGGGGGAGGAGAGGAGGAGAGGAGGAGAGGAAAGGATTGCAGCATGGTGCACCGAGGGAGATGGACAGAATAGGAAGTAGGATGAATGAGAGACGAGGAGTAAAGGTGAGAAAGAGAGAGACAGGGGGGGGGCGTGAGAGGGGGTGATGGATAAGGAAAAACAAAAGGGGGAGGGAGAGTGTGTGTGAGAGCGAGAGAGAAGGAAAGGGAGAGAGATATGGAGAAGTACATGGAAAGGCGGCGTATCGTGGTAGAGATTAAACGAGAAAGACAGATAAAGAGAGAGAGAGAGAGACAGAGAGAGAGAGAGAGAGAGAGACAGAGAGAGGTTGAGACGTATACAGAGAGGCTGAGCAAGGAAGAGAGACAGAGAGAGAGAGCGAGGTATGGGTCTATAGAGAGAGTGAAAGAGGTAGAGAGACAGTAGGCTCCAGGTTGTGTGGACAGGCCTGTCGTCTCAGGTGATTTATTAAAGAGAGGCGTGGCAGGGAGTGGAGCGAGCAAGCTCTGATTAACCATGGAGAGAGAGTACATGATCCCCTCCATTGTTCATCCTCCCAGAGAGACAGAGAGATGGAAGATGAAAAGTACAATTAAATTCATACTCTTTTTTTCTCGATTACCTTGTTTCTCCATTGTTTTTCTCATCCTCTATTTTGGGTGTCTGATGTTCTCAACATCATTTTCATCATGTGTATCACGTGATCAGGATGATTTATCTCTCCATCATTTGTTTTTCCGTCTTTCTCTCAATTTCTCGTTCTGTCCATCATTTTTCTCTCATTGTTTTGTGTGGTCTCGTTATCAGGATGGTCATCGTTTTTTGCAACCCCACACCCGAGTCCCATACAAGCCTTCCACATTTATTATTTTGTGCATGCGGTGTATGTGTGTGTGTGTGTGTGTGTGTGTGTGTGTGTGTGTGTGTGTGTGTGTGTGTGGGGGCTACAAGTTGTTCGTATTTCGAATGGGAGTTGTTAAATGGCGTTGACATGATAACATTTAAACCCTTACAATTCTTTGGAAGAATAAATCCAAATTAGTAAATAGTGATTTGGTCCAAAACATTAAAGGGTACCCCATTAAGGAAAAACAGTATACTTTTTTTTTTTGAAAACCAGTATAGCTCTAGTCTTACTTATAAATCTAATATAATAGTCAGACTAATTAAATAATTTGTTCTGATCATATCCAGTGCCTGGCTTTACTACATAATTGACAGGTGTATCACATCAGCAGGTGACCTGGTAACCAAATCAGCCAAGCAGTGGAAATGCATGTAGCCTATAGAGGGAGCTATCTACCATACCAACCAATGTACAAGAGGAGTAGGTTGAGCTCTCAGTTCAGGCTGTCACTGTCTTTCACACACCATTCCCACTCACTGCTATTAGATTTTGGTGGTGGTGGTGGTGGTCGCCAGAATGCTATAACCTGGTCACCCAAAATGGCCAATGAATCATACAATAGATATAAAACCCATAGAGCTAAACACGTGTCCTACATTTTTCAAACTTGGGTTAGGCTTGTGCATTTCATGATTTGACCAGGATCAATTCATAGCACTATGTTGCAGAATACATTCCTCATTATCTAAATAAGGTATACTTTACAATTCTGAGGTCTGGTCAGTGTCCCTGCAAAGAAGACGTAAATCAGTTACCCTGGAGAGCAGATTTTACAAAGATTTAGAAGTTAAAAGTTGAATATCTAAGATAGTATCAGAAGGGGCTTACCCAGGGACAGCATTGGGTCTTGGAGAGTGGACCAGAGAGTACAGGACCTGGTCTATCTGATCTGATCAGACGGGGGGATCCCACAGGACGTTGAGGCACTTTCGGTTCTCTTAGCGAGAGATGTGGGTGGATAGTGAAGGTCATCCTGCTCTTCCTTTGCTTCCCTCTGTGTTGTCTGAGCCGAGCGAATAGTCAGAGCTGAGGCATTTTCAAACACAGAAACAGGAAGTGATCGATGGGCAGAGAGGACAGAAGAGTACATTTATGAGGCTTTACACTTCCTGTGTTTCTGGTTCATTTAGTGATCTTTGGTGGGGATTTGTGGGCCCACAATGCAGCCAGATGTAGACATCCCTTCCAGACTCATTCTTTAAGCGTGTTCCTTCTTCTAACCACTGCTAGGTTTCCTCCGAGAGTCTGGGGCTGGTACTGTCATTCTCAAATATATTAGAATAAATATATTATAGATATTTATTTGCTTGGATTACTCATCATTACTCCCAGCATTCTGTCCGGTCATTCTTCTCACTGGCTCTCAACCACTCTTGTTATCAATAGTCTAACTTGTATGCAAGGGCGTAGGAACCAGGGGGAACAGATGGGACCCCTTTTCACAACAACCGTGAAGCACTACTATCTTACAATATAACATAGCTGTGCCTGCTGGTTCCCCTTAATAGCTAATCTCTTGGCAATTAAATTTACATATTGGCAGAAAGTTGTCAGAATGGCAGGGCTAGATTATAGGAACAACTGAGAGAGAGAGAGAGAGAGAGAGAGAGAGAGAGAGAGAGAGAGAGAGAGAGAGAGAGAGAGAGAGAGAGAGAGAGAGAGAGAGAGAGAGAGAGAGAGAGAGAGAGAGAGAGAGAGAGAGAGAGAGAGAGAGAGAGAGAGAGAGAGACTTATCAACCTATCCAGAGGAAGATGAGGAGGGAGATCGGGACCAGTAAGATAGCCAATGTATGTACAGCTACAGTGATGATGATGATGATGTGTCTGGAAGATACTGAGGGAAGCCTTGAACTGCCCTCCACTATTTCCTGATTACAGGGTCCTGAGTACACAGATGTGTGTTTAGGTCTAGGTCTTGAGGTCAAAGATGTTAAAGATGTTAAAAGAGGATGATATGTTTATATCAGTGATGCAGCAGGATAATGCATGAGGAATTTAGATGATTCATATTAATGTTGACAGGTTTATTCAGACTTTAAAGGTAAAGTGTGTAGGGTTTAGTGGTATCTAGTGGTCTAGCAATATTCAGTTGGTTATTCACCAACTGAATAACCCCCCTTTATACTTAGTTACTTAATCTGATTGGTTGTCTGAGTTATTAGAACAATATTTGGCTGTGCCCATGTTTGGAAATCAAGCCAAACCAGTTACAAACCTAGAGATCAGGAGATCATGGTTAGGGTTAGAACACATTTTAATGCCGAAACAAGCATTTTCGACTGAGAATAAAATGAATGTCAACAAAAAAATTTATACATTTGATATATATCTTTTGTGATAGCAGCACCCATATCGACCAACAAACCAATGTTAGAAAGCGTTTTTTTCTGGCAAGAAAAATATTATTAGTAACTAACAAACTAAACGATATATACAATCAATGAACGAAGATGATGACAATAAAATACACATTTATTGCTAGAAATGTTATTAAAACCCATTTAATGCTGGGCTGTTTATTTGATGGTGGTATCTGACATCAGTTTACTTTAAATGAAAAGAAGAAGTGAAAACGAGAAAGAGAAGTTAAGAAACTCAGTAAATTGTCCATGTTTATAAATGGCTTTGCCTCCACAAGCTGTCCCTTGGGAGGATGAAGTCTCAAGCCTCAAAGTTTATTTTCGAGAACTATCAAGAGTGCTTACTCAGGGACAGCCTTGGGTCTTTTAAGGTTGATGGCAGAGTAAAGGACCTGCTCTGTCTGATCAGACTCTACCAGAGCACCAGCAAACCCACGAGGCACTTCCTGGTTCTTAGAGCGAGAGATGTGGATGCTGGCATAGTGAGGGTCATCCTGCTCTTCTATTGGTTCTCTCTGTGCTGCAGAAGCCGAGCGATTGGTCAGAGCTGAGACGTTGTAATACACAGGACACGGAGGAGACTGACGGGGAGAGAGGGCAGAGTAGTACATTTAGAAAACACTTTACTGTCAAATGGCGGTTCAGAAGCTCATGTTTTTATGGTTCATTTAGGGGCCGTTGGGGGTGACTAGTGCTTCCACAGTGCAGCAGGCCGCTGTAGGTTTCACTTTAGGACTCTTCTTCTTGAACATATTCCTCTTTCTAATCATTGCTAGGTTTCAGTGACAGTTTGTTTGCTTGGATTAAACATCACTACTTCTTTAAATCACTCTTGATCTCACAAAAAAAGGAACCTGGACAAGTTGCCCCAAAGGTCCAACTTGTCTGGGATTTCGGTGCTCGTAAAGTTATATTTGGTATAATTGACATGACCACGGATAACAGCAATGGGCTACCCCACAATTTAATTTGCCACATAACGTCAGCCACAGCTGTATGGGTAGTCAACTTATTTAATGATAAATTAGAAGTTAATAAATGGTGATGCTATTTCATTAGAATGAAATAACATTGCATGAATAGACGTAACTAAACATAACGTGAATACAACTTTAATACGTAACCTTGTCCATTAACAAGTTTCTATCTAAGAGTCACGTTAGCATTATAAAAAAGCATTCATGCTATTTGATTTGGTTCCCCTTTTGTGATGGTTCCCCTTTAAAGCAAATCTCTTGGGCATTAGATCATGATTTGGTTCCCCTTGCGTGATGGTTTCCATTTAAAGCTAATCTCTTGGGCATTGTATTTGCATATTGTCATAAAGGTCTCGTAGCGAATGGGCTCAGAGTTACAGAAACTGCAAGTACATGAGATTTTAGAGGTATGGGCTCGGGGTATTTCCACCACACTAGTCGGTAGTGGAAGGAGTAAAGGAGTCTTAGTAAGGAATAGCTTCCTGTCTCTCACCTCCTCCCTGGTATCTGGCCTTCCTCCCTGGCCACGTGCTTTCCTAGAAGCCCTCTTTCTTCTGGGGAAGAGAACAGAGAGATAAGAAGAAGAAGAAGAAGAAGAAGAAGAAGAAGAAGAAGAAGAAGAAGAAGAAGAAGAAGAAGAAGAAGAAGAAGAAGAAGAAGAAGAAGAAGAAGAAGAAGAAGAAGAAGAAGAAGAAGAAGAAGAAGAAGAAGAAGAAGAAGAAGAAGAAGAAGAAGAAGAAGAAGAAGAAGAAGAAGAAGAAGAAGAAGAAGAAGAAGAAGAAGAAGAAGAAGAAGAAGAAGAAGAAGAAGTAGTGATGATGATTGTGGAGAGATAGAGAGAGAATATCTCACCTCATCAAGAGGAAGATGACGAGGAGCATGGTGGCCAGTAAAACAGCTACAGTTCCTGCTGCCACAGTTGTAGACATTGATGATGGTGGAGATGGTGGTGTGGCTGAAACACAGTGATTTAACACTTGATTCATGTGAAGGATGAAATACTGTCCATATATATATTAGAGGCTAGATGTAACAATTAGCAATAGCTATTTTAAAGAAACAATTACCTGTCACATTAAGGAACATCAAAGTTGAATTCTGAAGTCCAACTGCATTACGAGCTTCACAGTAATAATTTCCTCCAAGCTCAGTTGTGATGTTACTGATGGTGTAGTTCTCTCCTAATTCCTCCACTGAGCCTCCATGTTCCCTGAACCAGGTGTAGTTAGCTGCTGGGTTGGCATCACTGCTGCAGCTCAGAGTCACTGAACCTCCCTCCTTTATTTCACCAAGGGGTCTCACGCTCACTGAGGGGGTCTTTGGAGCGTCTGTCATAAGCACAATGATATATATTTACATTCTTAAGATACGAAACGTGCACAAAACTGCAATGTCAGTGGGATACAGAACGCTGTTTTAAATAATAAAATAGGATTGCTGTCGAATAATAAACTATCACTGTGACTCCTAATTGACCAGGCATATAGCAAAACATGAATAGCAGCTAAACATTTCTAATACCGGATATAGCAAATATGTTATTAGACAGTAAAGATTTGACAAGCTGCAAATCATAGCTGCCACTGTGTCTTTACTCATGCTGGTTTGTGCGTTACTAATTGTTTGTTGAGTAGATTGAGGCTCTTGTTAGCTACTTGGGGACTGGGCCAGGGTAAGCTTTTCAAACTACTGAAAACAAATATGCAGGTTACCTTTGTAAGTGACACTAGGAGCATGTATGCTGGAGTCCTCCTTTGGATAGATATATTTTTTGATTTAACAGATTTCCTTTGTAGTTTCAACTCCTCTATTTGTGTGTTTGTGTGCTTGAATATCCATGTTCCGTGTTAATAAATCACTTTATTCTCCCAAAGATATCAGGTTTTATGTTGTCTTCCCTCTTCCTAGCTAGGGACGCAACAATTATTATCGTTTTCCACTTACACAGGACATCTATGAAAACCGAGTTGGAGCCCAGATATCCATATTGGTTCTCTGCGTGGCAGCGGTACGTTCCCCTGTCTTTAGAGCTGACTGGGTCCAAGGTATAAGGTCTCCTTGGTTCCCAGGGCAGAGGTTGGTTGTCCTTGAACCAGGTGTAGTCAGCTGCTGGGTTGGCATCACTGCTGCAGCTCAGAGTCACTGAACCGCCCTCCATTATTTCACCAGGGGGACTTGGTATCACAAATGTGTGTTTAGGCCCATCTAGAGGTACATCAAACATGATGTAAATTGATATGAATGATATAAAGAGGACATTTGAGGAGTTAAGGGAATGCAGGATGAATTGAGATGATTCATCTTAATGTTGACATGGTTATACAAACTTTAACATCTGTGTTATGATGTTATCCTGTGTGTTCTTTTACTCACATTTCACATCAATAGAGATGGGGGATGATTTTGTTCCTAGGTCATTCTCAGCTTTACAGAGATATTGTCCAGAGTCTGAAGACTGGATGGTATTAAAGGAAAGTTGTTGTCCTTGGACACTGTGTCCGGGGGGATGACCTGTAGTAACCTTGGTCCAGGTGTACTTTGCTACTGGGTTGGCCTCGCTGGTGCAGGTCAGATTCACTGAACTGCCCTCCTCTATTACACCAGGGGGAGTCCATCCCACTGAGGGGGTCTCTGGAGCGTCTGTTGACAGTTATATCACATTAGTCATTGAACAAATTGTATTAATAACATTAAGTCAAGTATGTACCCAAGTATAAAAAATAAAGCATGAGGAAGTTGGGATAGTGTCATGAACATTTTCCAAGCCTTGTATTGAATCCAGGTTATCTTTAAAGAACAGCTTGCCGGTTGTCATTGCACGTGGATCATTATGGACTGGCTGCGATCATAATGTCAATAAATAATAAAAATAAATAAGAAGCACTCCATAAACACTGGACAGCCCTTTGTCTAAATGATATTCCAAAATTATAATCCAGAAGCAAATCTGGACGATAGTTCTTCATTAATACTTAAACTGCATGTACAAGACCCATCACGTCTAGCCTCGGTGTACTGTGGCGCTCTTACACACTGATGGAGAGGGGAGATGTTCGGATCCTTGAACAGCACATGAAGACCTGTATTCAGAGTTAATGTTGAACCAGTCCAACCTTCCTTGATGTCGTCGAGTTCCATCCCTGTACCAGGTGTATCCATCATAACCAGTACGATGACACATACTGTGACATTCCAGCTGTACCCAGTTAGGATTGTAAGGAGGAATGACCACTTTCACCTGGAGATCTGGGCCAGGGAAGAAATGACACAAAATGAATAAAAAAAATAATACTGAAACAGGTGCATACGCAGACATGCACACACAGAAACAGACACGCGCGCACACACACACACACACACACACACACACACACACACACACACACACACACACACACACACACACACACACACACACACACACACACACACACACACACACACACACACACACACACACACACACACGCACAAACAGTTGAATAGATTCATTAGCAATCAATGTTTACCTGTCACAGATAACTTCACTCCAGGGACACCACTATATGCCTCTCCTTTGTTTGTTGTAATCCTTAACTTGTATTCAGCAGAGTCACTCTGTGTCAGGCCTCTGATCCTCAGTGTACACGTTCCAATACAGCTGCTGTAATACCAACAGCTGGGCTCTCCACAGCGGTAATCAACACGACCTGTATAGTTGGTATCATCTCTCAGATCTACTAGCTCATTGTGTTTATTAGTATACCACAGTATTTTATTCAATGTAAAGGTTTTGGGGTATTCATAGGTGCAGCTGATTTCAACTGTTGATCCTCTCCAAGCGCAGACATTCTTAATAGCTTGGTAAGTAACTGCCCAGCCATCATTACCCTGTAATGCTGTAAAAAAGCAAACATCTCATTTACAATGATGGTTCAGCTGATGAAATGCATGATCACAAGATACATGAGATGGAGGCTATGTGCAGCTCTAACTAGAGATACATGCTGAACACTGAGCTGTCAGAGAAACGTCCAAGAACAACATGGTCACCAACAATATGCAGCTAGTGAAAAGCTAGTGATACACCTAGTGATGAAGACAGTGGGACAGTGATGAACCAGCTACAGCGGGGTCATCCCTATGTTCCCCGGGTCCTATGTTCCCCGCTTAGGGAACATAGGACCCTTTTTTAAAAAAAGAGGTCATGTTCCCCGTTTTTCCCAAAAAGGGAAAAACGGGTCCCAGTCAATCCCTTGATGAGATGTAGGATGATGTATCCCTGCTGTAGCGGGAGCGTGTCTATGTTCTCCACTCTCATACAAAGAGGTGAACATAGGACCCGGGGAACTCAGGACCCGGGGAACATAGACACGCTCCCGCTACAGCATGGATACATCATCCTACATCTCATCAAGGGATTGAGTGCACAAACACACACAATACAAGGCAGGAGACCAATCTTGGCTTCTAACGATGAGTTCACAGACTCAACTTAAGTCTGTTGCACTTTAAATAGGAACTAAGTTAACCCATCAATGTTGTACTGAATTCTGAGTTGCTTGGTAATCAGGAAATGGTCAAGAAGCCTGTTTAAAAGCTTAAATGCAACGCTACAATATTCAGTAAAATAGAACAAATTTGTTATTTAAAACAGGTCAATACTTCACCCTCTCTTCATTCGGGTTGCTTGTCACCCCGTTAACAATGTTACCCTTTGAAACAGATCAACTTAATGTTCACAACGGAAATGTACAAACCTGGTACTGATAGAAGGAAAGCTACAAAGCCTCTTGCAGCTGTTCTAAGATTCATCATTTGTTTCTCTCAGGGCGTTGTTCTACAGATATGAAACAAAATATGAATTTATTTTAACTAACAAAATACATAGTCCAATGACTGTTATTTGTATTCATCTTATCAAATGAATTGGTTATTGTGCTTGATATATGAATGTTACTTTTCTAAATAAAACAAGTACGATTAAAGCAAAAAATATTCTTACTGTAAAGGAGGTAGCTGGTGTGACAGAAAAGGTCTGTGGAAACTTCTGTGCCTGCAGTTTAAGATAATAACTAGAAAAACGGTGTTCAAGCTCTTCCTTCCTTTCTGGGCCTCCAAGTCAAATGCAAAGTAGAAAGAGGATATCCACCCAGACCACATTAAACAGGCAGTGCAGTTTATCAGCTACCCTGAAAATAACTAGGGCTCACCTACAGTTGACCAGCGGGGAGCATATATAGCATTTTGATTTATAATGTAGTCATATTACATAGGATATAGATGTAGAATATAGATATAGAATAAAGATATAAACTAGAAATAGGATAACGTTTGATGCAGGATAAATATATAGAATATAGCTATAAAATGTAGAGGTATAATAAAGAATATATGGGTTGAATATTGTATATTTTGATTGCATATAGTTGTTAAATATATATAAAGCTGAGATAATATATATATATATATTATAGAAATAGAATATATATATAGAGTTTGAATAGCCTACTACATAAAATGCGTCAATGTGATTATCTACTGCCACATAGTGGTGAAGTTGTGATCTGCATTACTTTACAAACATTTGGAATGCATTCATCATCAACACGTTTATTTTGTACTAAAATACATGAACCCTCGATGGAGAATTTGAACAGGATAGGCTACTGAGTATTTCTGTGCCCGTAAAAAAGGCTGCCGGATATCAAAACACACATTCTTCGTGATACATATTTATTTAACAAGATTCTGATTCCTACACATAAACGATTGATATATTGAGCAAAATAGAGAGGTTGAAATCCATCAGATCAGAGCTGTACATTTTCAATATCAGAAAAAAACAGACTAAACAGTGAAAAGCGTTGGCCATGTTTGTCAGTTGGGTGGGCCTCCCAGAGAGACAGAGAGATGGAAGATGAAAAGTACAATTAAATTCATACTCTTTTTTCTCGATTACCTCGTTTTCTCCATTGTTTTTCTCATCCTCTATTTTGGGTGTCTGATGTTCTCAACATCATTTTCATCATGTGTATCACGTGGTCAGGATGGTTTATCCCTCCATCATTTGTTTTTCCGTCTTTCTCTCGATTTCTCGTTCGGTCCATAATTTTTCTCTCATTGTTTTGTGTGGTCCCGTTATCAGGATGGTCATCATTTTTTGCAACCCCGCACCCGAGTCCCATACAAGCCTTCCACATTTATTATTTTGTGTGTGTGTGCGTGTGTGTGTGTGTGTGTGTGTGTGTGTGTGTGTGTGTGTGTGTGTGTGTGTGTGTGTGTGTGTGTGTGTGTGTGTGTGTGTGTGTGTGTGTGTGTGTGTGTGTGTGTGTGTTTGTGTGTGTGGGGGGCTACAAGTTGTTCGTTTTTCGAACGGGAGTTGTTAAATGGCGTTGACATGATAAAATTTCAACCCTTACAATTCTTTGGAAGAATAAATCCAAAATGGTAAATAGTGATTTGGTCCAAAACATTAAAGGGTACCCCATTAAGGAAAAACAGTATAATTTATTTTTTGAAAACCAGGATATCTCTAGTCTTACTTATAAATCTAATATAATAGTCAGACTAATTAAATAATTTCTTCTGATCATATCCAGTGCCTGGCTTTACTACATAATTGACAGGTGTATCACATCAGCAGGTGACCTGGTAACCAAATCAGCCAAGCAGTGGAAATATGTGCAATAGCTGTATGTAGCCTATAGAGGGAGCTATCTACCATACAAACCAATGTACAAGTTGAGTAGGTTGAGCTCTCATTAAGACCTCCCCTCACATGTGCAGTACATTCAGGCAATGAGCAGGTGGTGTAGATTCAACTGAGTGCCGCCCAACTTTTGTATTCATTTAGGGGAGGCATATACAGCAGTTCAGGTTGTCACTGTCTTGCACAAACCATTCCCACTCACTCCTATCAGATTTTGGTAGTGGTGGTGGTTGCAAGATTGCTATAACCTGGTCGCCCAAAATGGCCAATGAATCATACAATAGCATGTAGATATAAAACCCATAAAGCTAAACACGTGTTTTTCAAACCTGGGTTAGGCTTGTGCATTTCATGATTTGACCAGGATCAATCCATAGCACTATGATGCAGATCACTCATCATCTAAATAAAGTATGCTTTACAATTCCGAGGTCTGGTCAGTGTCCCTGCAAAGAAGACGGGAATCAGCCTGGAGAGCAGATTTTACAAAGATTTAGAAGTTAAAAGTTGAATATCTAAGATAGTATCAGAAGGGGCTTACCCAGGGACAGCGTTGGGTCTTGGAGAGTAGACCAGAGAGTAAAGGACCTGGTCTATCTGATCTGATCTGACGGGGGGATCCCACAGGACGTTGAGGCACTTTCGGTTCTCTTAGCGAGAGATGTGGGTGGATAGTGAAGGTCATCCTGCCCTTCCTTTGCTTCTCTCCGTGCTCTCTGAGCCGATCGAATAGTCAGAGCTGAGGCATTTTCAAACACAGAAACAGAAAGAGATCGATGGGCAGAGAGGACAGAAGAGTACATTTATGAAGCTTTACACTTCCTGTGTTTCTGGTTCATTCAGTGATCTTTGGTGTGGATTTGTGGGCCCACCATGCAGCCAGATGTAGACGTCACTTCCAGACTCATTCTTTAAGCGTGTTCCTTCTTCTAACCACTGCTAGGTTTCCTCCGAAAGTCTTGGGCTGGTATAGTGTCATTCTCAAATATATTAGAATAAATATATTATAGATATTTATTTGCTTGGATTACAAATCATTACTCGCAGCATTCTGTCTGGTCATTCATCTCACTGGCTCTCAACCACTCTCGTTATCAATAGTTTATCCTGTATGCAAGGGCGTAGGAACCAGGGGGGACAGATGGGACCCCTTTTCACAACAACCATGAAGCACTACTATCTTACAATATAACATAGCTATGCCTGCTGGTTCCCCTTAAAAGCTAATCCCTTGGCAATTATATTTACATATTGGCAGAAAGTTGTCAGAATGGCAGGGCTAGGCTAGGAACAACTAAAGCAACAACTAGAAGTTTTACTTGTGGTTTTGGGGCGTGGGCTCAGGGCATTTGTGTGTCTAAGTCAAGGATGGCTAAGTAAGAAATGGCTTCCTGTCTCCCACCTCCACCCCAGTGTCTGGCCTTCCTCCCTGGGCACATGGTTTCTGGAAGCCATCTTTCTTCTGTTGAAGAGAACAGAGTGATGAAGAAGCAACAGGAGAAATGGATGACCAATGAGAGAGAGAGAGAGAGAGAGAGAGAGAGAGAGAGAGAGAGAGAGAGAGAGAGAGAGAGAGAGAGAGAGAGAGAGAGAGAGAGAGAGAGAGAGAGAGAGAGAGAGAGAGAGAGAGAGAGAGAGAGAGAGAGAGAGAGACTTATCAACGTTTACAGAGGAAGATGAGGAGGGACATCGGGACCAGTAAGATAATGTATGTACAGCCAAAGAGATGATGATGATGATGATGATGATGTGTCTGGAAGGTACTGAGTGAAGCTTTGAACTGCCCTCCACTATTTCCTGATTCCAGGGACCTGATTACACAGATGTGTATTTATAGTTCTTGAGGTCAAAGATGTTAAAAGATGTTAAAGATGTTAAAAGATGATATTGTTTGTATCACTGATACAGCAGGATAATGCATGAGGAATTAAGATGATTCATATTAATGTTGACAGGTTTATGCAGACTCTAAAGGTAAAGTGTGTAGGGTTTAGTGGTATCTAGTGGTCTAGCAATATTCAGTTGGTTATTCACCAACTGAATAATCCCCCTTTACTTAGTTACTTAATCTGATTGGTTGTCTGAGTTATTAGAACAATATGTGGCTGTGCCCATGTTTGGAAATCAAGCCAAACCAGTCACAAACCTAGAGATAAGGAGATCAGGAATGGTATCAACACATTTTAATGCCGAAACCATTGTAATATTGCATGTGTTGCAATGTTTTCTGGTTCTGCACTCCTTGGGGCTTGTGCAGGCGCACTGACCACTCGTGCTACCAGACATTTGTCGGAATCTTACGGAAAATAAGATATCATACGAACGTTTTTTGAGACCAGCCTGCATGTTTCCACATTTTTTAAATACGTGTTTTTAGATATAATTTAGGTTATTACTTAAACAGAAAATAGCCTGGAAGCATGAAAAACACCATTAGCAGTTTAACTTACTCACTAAACATCGTATACAATCAGTGAAATAAAAAGAATGTTTCTCGCGAGGCATGTTATCAAACACATCTTAATGCCGAAACAAGCATTTTCCACTGAGAATAAAATGAATGTCAACAAAAACATGCATACATGTGATATATATTTTTTGTGATAGCAGCACCCATATTGACCAACAAAGCAATGTTAGAAAGCGTTTTTTTCTGTTAAGAAAAATATTATTAGTAACTAACAAACTAAACAATATATACAATCAATGAACGAAGATGATGACAATAAAATACACATTTATTGCTAGAAATTTTATTCTAACCCATTTAATGCTGAATCTATATCAAAACTTGGCTGTTTATTTGATGGTGGTATCTGACATCAGTTTACTGCAAATGAAAAGAAGAAGTGAAAACGAGAAAGAGAAGTTAAGAAACTCAGTCAATTTTCAACGGTTTATAAATGGCTTTGCCTCCACAAGCTGTCCCTTGGGAGGATGAAGTCTCAAGCTTCAAAGTTTATTTTCGAGAACTATCAAGAGTGCTTACTCAGGGACAGCCTTGGGTCTTTTAAGGTTGATGGCAGAGTAAAGGACCTGCTCTGTATGATCAGACTCTACCAGAGAACCAGCAAACCCACGAGGCACTTCCTGGTTCTTAGAGCGAGAGATGTGGATGCTGGCATAGTGAGGGTCATCCTGCTCTTCTATTGGTTCTCTCTGTGCTGCAGAAGCCGAGCGATTGGTCAGAGCTGAGACGTTGTAATACACAGGACACGGAGGAGACTGACGGGGAGAGAGGACAGAGTAGTACATTTAGAAAACACTTTACTCTCAGTTGGCTGTTCAGAAGCCCATGTTTTCATGGTTCATTTAGGGCCCGTTGGGGGTGACTAGTGCTTCCACAGTGAAGGCCGCTGTAGGTTTCACTCTAAGACTCTCCTTCTTGAACATATTCCTCTTTCTAATCATTGCTAGGTTTCAGTTTGCTTTGTTTGCTTGGATTATACATCACTACTTCTATAACTCAGTCTTCTCATTCTGCTCACTGGCAGAAGTCTCTCTGTTTGTATATATATATATATATATATATATATATATATATATATATATATATATATACACATAGATATATATATATATCACTCTTGATCTCACAAAAAAAAAGGAACCTAGACAAGTTGCCCCAATGGTGCAACTTGTGCAACAAGGGATTTCGGTACTCTTAAAGTTATTTTTGGTATAATTGATATGACCACGGATAACAGCAATGGGCTAGCCCACAATTGAATTTGCCCCATAACGTCAGCCACAGCTGTGGGGGTAGTCATCTTATTCAATGATAAATTAGAAATGTAACAATAAGTTAATAAATGTTGATGCTATTTCATTAGAATGAAACTACATTGCATGAATAGACATAACTAAACATAAAGTGAATACAACTTTAATACGTAACCTCGTCCATTGACAAGTTTCTATCTAAGAGTCACGTTAGTATTATAAAAAAGCATTCATGCTATTTGATTTGGTTCCCCTTGCGTGATGTTTCCCATTTAAAGCTAATCTCTTGGGCATTGTGTCTGCATATTGTCTTATAGGTCCCGCAGCGAATGGGCTCAGAGTTACAGAAATTGCAAGTGCATGAGATTTTAGAGGTATGGGCTCGGGGTATTTCCACCACACTAGTCGGTAGTGGAAGGAGTAAAGGAGTCTTAGTAAGGAATAGCTTCCTGTCTCTCACCTCCTCCCTGGTATCTGGCCTTCCTCCCTGGCCACGCGCTTTCCTAGAAGCCCTCTTTCTTCTGGGGAAGAGAACAGAGAGATAAGAAGAAGAAGAAGAAGAAGAAGAAGAAGAAGAAGAAGAAGAAGAAGAAGAAGAAGAAGAAGAAGAAGAAGAAGAAGAAATGATTGTGGAGAGATAGAGAGAGAATATCTCACCTCATCCAGAGGAAGATGACGAGGAGCATGGTGGCCAGTAAAACAGCTACAGTTCCTGCTGCCACAGTTGTAGACATTGATGATGGTGATGATGGAGATGGTGGTGTGGCTGAAACACAGTGATTTAACACTTGATTCATGTGAAGGATGAAATACTGTCCATATATATATTAGAGGCTAGATGTAACAGATCTCCACTTGATGAAAAAAGGGTTAGCGTAGTATGGATACTCTTACTCTAGAGTACACTGGGTATACAAATAACTAGGCTGCTCATACAGCACCAAAGTTATTAAAGGTGGCAACACATAATTTAAGCCAGTCACAAATTGAATAGAGCCGTTGCATGAGTCTGTGTCTTACTATCGATGGTGCTGGTACTCAGGTATCATTCAAGTGTTTGGTTGGTCTTTAAACAATGTGCTATTTTAAAGGAACAATTACCTGTCACATTAAGGAACATCAAAGTTGAATTCTGAAGTCCAACTGCATTACGAGCTTCACAGTAATAATTTCCTCCAAGCTCAGTTGTGATGTTACTGATGGTGTAGTTCTCTCCTAATTCTTCCACTGAGCCTCCATGTTCCCTGAACCAGGTGTAGTCAGCTGCTGGGTTGGCATCACTGCTGCAGCTCAGAGTCACTGAACCTCCCTCCTTTATTTCACCAGGGGGTCTCACGCTCACTGAGGGGGTCTTTGGAGCGTCTGTCATAAACACAATGATATATATTTACATCCTAAAGATAAGAAGCCGTGCACAAAACTACAATGTCAGTGGGATACAGAATGCTGTTTCGAATAATACAATATCCATGTGAATCATAGTTTACCAATCATAAGCAATACATGAATAGCAGCTTAACAATTTTGCAAGACTATATATAGCAAATATGTTGACATATTAGACGGAACAGATTTGTATTATTACTATTTAACTTTAAGTTTTTTCTTATTATTGTCGTCCGCTCACACTGGACATCTATGAAGACCGAGTTGGAGCCCAGATATCCATATTGGTTCTCTGCGTGGCAGCGGTACGTTCCCCTGTCTTTAGAGCTGACTGAGTCCAAGGTATAAGGTCGCCTTGGTTCCCAGGGCAGAGGTTGGTTGTCCTTGAACCAGGTGTAGTCAGCTGCTGGGTTGGCATCACTGCTGCAGCTCAGAGTCACTGAACCTCCCTCCATTATTTCACCAGGGGGACTTGGTCTCACAAATGTGTTTTTAGGCCCATCTAGAGGTACATCAAACATGATGTACATTGATATGAATTATACAAAGAAGACATTTGAGGAGTCAAGGGAATGCAGGATGAATTGAGATGATTCATCTTAATGTTGACATGGTTGTATAAACTTTAACATCTGTGTTATGATGTTATTCTGTGTGTTCTTTTACTCACATTTCACATCAATAGAGATTCGGGAGGAAGGTTTTGTCCCTAGGTCATTCTCAGCTGTGCAGAGATATTGTCCAGAGTGTGAAGACTGGATGGAATGAAAGGAAAGCTGTTGTCCTTGGTCAGTGTGTCCGGGGGAATGATCTGTAGTAACCTTGGTCCAGGTGTACTTTGCTACTGGGTTGGCCTCGCTGGTGCAGGTCAGATTCACTGAACTGCCCTCCTTTATTACACCAGGGGGAGTCCATCCCACTGAGGGGGTCTCTGGAGCGTCTGTTGACAGTTATATCACATTAGTTTGTATTAGTAAGTATAAAAATAAAGCCTTAGGAAGTTGTAAGGCTAGTGTCATGAGCATTTCCAAGCATTGTATTGAATCCAGTTTATCCAGTTTATTTTTAAGAGCAACTTGTAGGTTGTCATTTTACGTTGCACATTATAGACAAGTCTTTTAATTATCTTCGAAAATTATAATCCAGAGGGAAATCTATGCAGTCGGCTATTTTCCAAATTTGCACATTTGTTAGCTTCAAACTTAGTAGTTATCCTGCTTTTCATACGGATGAAATCAAAAGCAAGTGTATGTTTCTGTTCTACCCGAATCTTAAGTGGTATCAGCAGTAGCAGTAGCCCACCCTGTACTACTGGTAGGCCTACCCTGAGGCTGAAGCCTGCCTCAACATATATGATAGTTGTCCATTCATACTTAAACTACGTGTACTTTGTTACACTAAAGACACATTATGTTCGGCCTCATGTCAGTGTACTGTGGAGTTCTTACAGACTGATGGAGAGCGGAGATGTTTGGATCCTTGAACAGCACATGAAGCACTGTAGTCTGAGTTAATGTAGAACCAGTGAAACCTTCCTTGATATTGTTGATGAATTCCATTTTTGTACCAGTTGTACGTCAGACCAGTTGAATCACACATGCTGTGACATTCCAGCTGTACCGGGTTAAGACTGCTAGGACGAATGACCACTTCCATCTGGATATCTGGGCCAGGGAATGAATAAAAAAAACGAATACCGTTTAAACAGAAGAAAAAAAGAAAACAAGTGCATACGCAGACACGCACACACACACACACATACACACGCACACACACACACACACACACACACACACACACACACACACACACACACACACACACACACACACACACACACACACACACACACACACACACACACACACACAGGGCCGTCGTAAAGGGGTGAAAGGTGATGACGATTCTAGGGGCCCACAGCCCAGGGGGGGCCCATGGCAATAAATAAAAAAAATAAAATAAAAAAAGAAATAAAAAAAAGAACTACCAGCCCATAGTACTAGCCCCCCCCCCCCCCCCCCCTCGTCAACAATTGCTCCTTCCACCCCCCCCCCCCCTCGTCAACAATTGCTCCTTCCACCCCCCCCCCCCCCCTCGTCAACAATTGCTCCTTCCACCCCCCCCCCACCCCCCCCCCCCCCCCGTCAACAATTGCTCCTTCCATCCCCCCCCCCCCCCCTTCGTCAACATTGCTCCTTCCATCCCCCCCCCCCCCCCCCTTCGTCAACAA
This sequence comes from Gadus morhua, assembly GCF_902167405.1. Lineage (NCBI taxonomy): Eukaryota > Metazoa > Chordata > Actinopteri > Gadiformes > Gadidae > Gadus > Gadus morhua. Next base: position 3,745,979 of record NC_044063.1, read on the forward strand.
TTGCTCCTTCCATCCCCCCCCCCCCCCCCCCTTCGTCAACAATTGCTCCTTCCATCCCCCCCCCCCCCCCCCCTTCGTCAACAATTGCTCCTTCCATCCCCCCCCCCCCGTCAACAATTCAGCGCAGGGGTGCCCATCAGTACCTCTTGTATAGGGGCCCAGGACTTGGTGCAACGGCCCTGCACACACACACACACACACACACACACACACACACACACACACACACACACACACACACACACACACACACACACACACACACACACACACACACACACACACACAAACACGCACAAACATTGTGATTCATTAGTAATCAATGTTTACCTGTCACAGATAACTTCACTCCAGGGACACCACTATATTTCCCTCCATTGTTTGTTGTAATCCTAAACTTGTATTCAGCAGAGTCACTCTGTCTCAGGTCTTTGATGCTCAGTGTACAAGTTCCAGTACAGCTGTAGGACCCACAGCTTTGCTCTCCACAGCGGTAATCAACACGACCTGTATAGTCTGTATCATCTCTCAGATCAACTGGCTTATTGTGTTTATTAGTAAACCACAGTATTTTCTCCACTGTATTTCCGGAAGGGTGTTCATAATTGCAGCGGATTTCAACTGTTGATCCTCTCAAAGCGCAGATATTGATTGATGGGTAAGTAACTGCCCAGTAAGAGTAACCCTGTAATGCTGTAAAAAACCAACACATTGACAATGATGATTACGATGAAATGCATGATCACAAGATACAGATGAGATGGATGCTAGGTGAAGTTCTAACTAGAGATATATGCTGAACACTGATCTGTCAGAGAAACGTCCAAGAACATAATTTGACACCAACATTATGCAGCTAGTGAAGAGCTAGTGATACACCTAGTGATAAACACAGTGAGACAGCTAGTGAAACTCCTATAGCTATAGCATGGAGACATCATCTCACATCTCATTAAGGGATTCAGAGCACAAACACACAATACAAGGCAGGTGACCAATGCTGACTTCTAACATAAGTTCACAGTCTCAACTTAAGACTACTGAACTTTAAATAGGAACTAAATTAACCCGTCAATGTTGTACTGAGCACATTGACGGGTTAATTTGGTCAACAAGCCTGTTTAAAATCTCAAATGCAACGCTACAATATTCAGTAAAAAAGAACATATTTGTTATTTAAAACCGGTCAATACTCTAGATGTCATTAGATAAATTCACAACATGTTGTTTCACCCTCTCTTCATTCGGGTTGCTTGTCATGTTACCCTTTGAAACAGATCAACTTAAAGTTCACAACGTAAATGTACAAACCTGGTACTGACAGAAGGAAAGCTACAAAGCCTCCTGCAGCTGTTCTAAGATTCATAATTTGTTTCTCTCAGGGCGTTGTTCTACAGATATAAACAAAATATGTATTAATTTTAACTAACAAAATACATAGTCCTATTTTTTGTATTCATTTTATCCCATTAATTGGTTATTGTGCTTGATACAGGAATGTTACTTTCTTAAATAAACAAGTACAATTCAAGTAAAAAGTATTCTTACTGTGAAGGAGGTAGCTGGTGTGACAGAAAAAGTCAGTGGAAACGTCTTTGCCTGCAGTTTAAGATAATAACTCGAACAAATGTGTTCAAGCTCTTCCTTCCTCTTTACACAGTTAATATGAACTGCATGAATACCATGCACTGCTGGGCCTCAGAGACAAATGCAAAGTAGGAAGAGGATATTCACCCAGACCACAATAAACAGGCAGTGCCATTTATCAGCTACCCTGAAAATAACTAGTTGTCACCTACAGTTGACCAGCGGGGAACATATATAGCATTTTGATGTAGAATATAGTCATATTATATAGGATATAGATGTAGAATATAGATATAGAATAAAGATATAAACGAGATATAGGATAACGTTTGATGTACAATAAAGCCTACAGAAGATATAGAATGTCGATATAAAATATAGAGGTAAAATAAAGAATATAGGGGTTGAATATCGCATATATTTAGATTATATATAGTTGGTAAATATTGATAAAGGTAGGCTACGATCATATAGATATATATTATACTTAAAATGCGTCAATGTGATTATCTACTGCCACATAGTGGTGAAGGTTGTGATCTTCATTACTTTACAAACGTTTGGAATGTATTCATCATCAACACGTTTATTTTTTATTGTACTAAAATACATGAATCCTCAATGGAGAACTTGGACAGGATACTGAGTATTTCTGTGCCCGTAAAAAAGGCTGCCGGAGGTCAAAATACACATTCTTCCTGATAAATATTTATTCAACAAGATTAACATTCATACACATAAACGATTGCTATATTGAGCAAAATAGAGAGGTTGAAATTGATCAGAGCTGTACATTATCAATATCAGAAAAAAACAGACTAAACTGTGAAAAGCGTTGGCCATGTTGGTCAGTTGGGTGGGTAAACCTTCTAGAATCATTGGGGCTTTGTGGACACAATGGATATTTATTACTTATTTACTAGAAATAGATGCATTAAGTTGCCATGATTTTCGAAGCCTCTAAAAGAGGTTTACCCACCCAACTACCCAGTATGGCCACCAGGTGAATAAGTTCTCCTCACAGCTGTTAAAAGAGTGTCATTGTATGAAGCAACCAGGTTGTGTGCCATGCTGAAGGATACATTGGACGGACCTTTGGGAAGAGCTGCAGGAACAGACAGACAAGCGAAATATTCCTGTATGAATTACGGGAGCACAGCTATGTTTGTTATTGCGACTTTGTATCTCAGCTAAAACCTTTGTTTTTAATTAACAAAAGGGAGACACGGCAGAGAACCTGACCATGTAATTATCTACTTCTCTAGCTCAAAGCACACGTCGCGCAAATCTCGCCTCATATCTGAAGCGTGACGCAAGCATCAACTAGAACCATGTTGTTGGAACGGTATAAACGTGTGTCATGTGTGTGTATCTGTGTGTTAATGTTTGGTGCTGTCTGTTTATCAGTGTGTGGGCGAATTCTGATGTTTTGTGTGTGTCTGTGAGTTGTTAATGTGTTTGGTGCTGTCTGTGTATCTGTGCGTGGTTGATGTGTGGTGTTTCATGAGTTAATGACCTTTCAAGCTGGTGGTGGAGTGGAGAGACATCTGGGGGTATTGTGCATCAGAGATGTCGTTTGTTTATCCGAATGACCTCTGGAATGGTCCTTTTGGTTATTTGTAATCCCATTTATCTATTTCATTATTTATTTCTGTCATCACGTGACACTTTGTGCGACACACTCACCTTCCACCTGGGATTATTCTGGATGATGTCATCGCTGGGACTGAGGGACGGGGGGGGGGATAGAGGTATGACAGGGGAGAGGTAAGGGGCAAAAGGAGAGGAGATGAGGAAGGGAGAGGGGGGAGGAGAGGAGGAGAGGAGGAGAGGATAGGATCGCAGCATGGTGCATCGAGGGAGATGGACAGAATAGGAAGTAGGATGAATGAGAGACGAGGAGTAAAGGTGAGAAAGAGAGAGACGTTGGGGGGGGGGGGGGGGGGGGGGTGATGGATAAGGAAAAACAAAAGGGGGAGGGAGAGTGTGTGTGAGAGCGAGAGAGAAGGAAAGGGAGAGAGATATGGAGAAGTACATGGAAAGGCGGCGTATCGTCCTGGTAGAGATAAAAAGAGAGAGAGAGAGAGAGAGAGAGAGAGAGAGAGAGAGAGAGAGAGAGAGAGAGAGAGAGAGAGAGAGAGAGAGAGAGAGAGAGAGAGAGAGAGAGAGAGAGAGAGAGAGAGAGAGAGAGAGCAAGTGAGGGAGGCAGAGCTATAGAGAGAGAGAGAGAGGTTGAGATGTATACAGAGAGGCTGAGCAAGGAAGAGAGACAGAGAGAGAGAGCGAGGTATGGGTCCATAGAGAGAGTGAAGAGGTAGAGAGACAGTAGGCTCCAGGTTGTGTGGACAGGCCTGTCGTCTCAGAGGTGATTTATTAAAGAGCGCCGTGGCAGGGAGTGGAGCGAGCAAGCTCTGATTAACCATGGAGAGAGAGGACATGATCCACTCTGTTGTTCATCCTCCCAGAGAGACAGAGAGATGGAAGATGAAAAGTACAATTAAATTCATACTCTTTTTTCTCGATTATCTCATTTTCTCTATTGTTTTTCTCATCCTCTATTTTGGGTGTCTGATTTTCTCGACATCATTTTCATCATGTGTATCACGTGATCAGGATGATTTATCTCTCCATCATTTCTTTTCTTTCTCTCGATTTCACGTTCTGTCCATCATTTTTCTCTCATTGTTTTGTGTGGTCCCGTTATCAGGATGGTCATCATTTTTTGCAACTCCGCACTCGAGTCCCATACAACCCTTCCACGTTATTTTGTGCATGCGGTGTGTGTGTGTGTGTGTGTGTGTGTGTGTGTGTGTGTGTGTGTGTGTGTGTGTGTGTGTGTGTGTGTGTGTGTGTGTGTGTGTGTGTGTGTGTGTGTGTGTGTGTGGGGGCTACAAGTTGTTCGTATTTCGAATGGGAGTTGTTAAATTGCGTTGACATGATAAAATTTAGCCCTTACAATTCTTTGGAAGAATAAATCCAAAATAGTAAATAGTGATTTGGTCCAAAACATTAAAGGGTACCCCATTAAGGAAAAACAGTATAAACATTTTTTTGAAAACCAGTATACCTCTAGTCTTACTTTTAAATCTAATATAATAGTCAGACTAATTGAATAATTTCTTCTGATCATATCCAGTGCCTGGCTTTGCTACATAATTGACAGGTGTATCACATCAGCAGGTGACCTGGTAACCAAATCAGCCAAGCAGTGGAAATGCGTGCAATAGCATGTATGTAGCCTATGGCTATACTTAATGTGAGGTCTCTTAATAACAAATCATTTTTAGTTAATGATTTTATTACCACTTCTAAACTGGATTTTACGTTTTTAACTGAAACATGGCTGGAACAAATTAACAGTGCAACCGTTCTGATAGAGACAGCTCCTCCCAACTATAACTTTTTTGATGCATGTAGATCTGGAAAAAGAGGTGGAGGGGTTGCTGCTATATTTAAAAATGTATTTCAGGGGAAACAGATGTTAATTGGTGATTTTCCATCGTTCGAATACCTTAGTGCTGTTTTGAAAATGCTCCCCCAGAGTTCTCCTATTAATTATTTACAGGCCACCCACATTTTCTGCAAATTTTTTCGATGACTTCACAGAATTATTGTCTAGCATCTCCACGGAATTTGACTGTCTAGTTATAACTGGTGACTTCAATTTTCATACTGATGATATGAATGACAAGTGTGCACATTTTTTTTTTGCCATTTTGGACACATTTGAACTGTCTCAACATGTAGGGGCACACTCTAGAGCTGGTTATCACAAAGGGCCTCAATGTTTCTGATCTCTCTGTGACTGATCCTTCCTTGTCTGACCACTTTTGTGTTTTCTTTAACATATCTTTTATTCCCGATATACAGACAAAATCAAACACTGTCAAAAAACGGTATATCAATGAAGATTCTAATGTACTTTTTAAAAAGGCCATCTCCTTGCTACCACCTCTAAACCCATGTTCTCCTGATGATCTTGTAGAAAACTTTAATTTGAAAATTTTGAAAGTCATAGATGTCATTGCACCTTATAAGGTTAAAACGATTTCTGGAAAGCAAAAGGCACCCTGGAGAAAAGCTGCTTCTGTAACAGCACAGAAAAAGGAATGCAGGAAGGTTGAACGCATCTGGCGTAAAACAAAACTTCATATTCACCATGATATCTATAAAGAGAGCCTCCGTGCCTACAATTTAAAATTTAGAAAAATGCTAGAGAAACATTTTTCTCCAGTATCATTAAAACCAACACTAATAATGCAAAAACCCTATTTGCAACTGTTGACAGACTGACCAACCCCCCAACAGAAATTCCACCTGATCTCCATTCCACGCAGAAATGCAATGAGTTTGCAGCTTTTTATATTGATAAAATTGAAGGTATCAGACGCGCCATCAATATCTCCACTTCAAACAAAAATGTTGGACTACCACCCTGTTCAGGCAAAAATTACGTGGCAAGGATGGCCTACTTTAATGTTATAGACTCTCAAAATCTTGTGGAAACTGTGACACAACTAAAGCCATCCACCTGTTGCCTTGATACTATACCTACCAACCTCTTTAAGAATGTTTTCGACTGCCTAGCAGTAGACATATTGCTGATAGTTAACAACTCTCTCCAGTCAGGCAATTTCCCAAAAGCATTGAAAACTGCAGTTATTAAACCCCTTTTAAAAAAACGGAGCCTAGATGCCTCTATTATTAACAACTACAGACCAATATCGAATCTACCCTTCACAAGTAAAATCATTGAGAAAGTTGTCCTCCAGCAACTAAATCACTTCCTGGCATCAACTGGTTGCTATGACACCTTCCAATCAGGATTTCGAGCACTGAGACCGCCCTTATTAAAGTTGTAAACGACATCCGTCTTAACACAGACTCTGGCAAAACCTCAATACTAATGCTACTTGACCTCAGTGCTGCATTCGACACTGTAGACCATACATTACTTCTGGAAAGGTTAGAAAACTGGGTGGGGCTTTCAGGCACTGTCTTATATTGGTTCAGGTCCTACCTACAAAATAGGAACTACTTTGTTTCCATTGGCGACTTTGTATCTGAATCAACCAACGTGACATGTGGAGTCCCACAAGGTTCGATCTTAGGACCCTCTTTATTCAACATCTACATGCTCCCACTAGGGCAAAATCATGCAAAATAACAATATTGACCATCATTGCTATGCTGATGACACGCAAATCTATGTATCGCTATCACCAAATGACTATCGGCCCATAGATCTGCTGTGCCAGTGCATTGAGCAAGTGAAGGAATGGATGTGCCGAAATTTCCTTCAACTAAATGAGGACAAAACAGAGATAATTGTATTTGGTTCTAAAACAGAAAGGCTTAAAGTAACCCAACACCTTCACTCTCTGTCCCTGAAAACCTCAATCAAAGCCAGAAATCTAGGGGTTATCATGGATTCAGATTTACATTTTGACAGTCACATCAAATCAGTTACAAAATCTGCATATTATCACCTTAAAAATGTAGCAAGACTTAGAGGGCTCATGTCCACCGAAGACTTACATAAACTTGTACATGCCTTTATCACTAGTAAGCTTGATTACTGCAATGGTCTACTTACAGGTCTCCCAAAACAAACTCTGAGGAAGCTTCAGCTTGTTCAGAATGCTGCTGCTAGAGTTCAAACAAAGACCAAAAGATTTGATCATATTACACCAATTCTGAAATCGTTACATTGGCTTCCTGTAAGTCAGAGAATTGATTTTAAAATCATGTTGCTTACCTATAAATCCCTACATGGTTTAGGCCCAAAATATTTAACTGATATGCTTCCACTACATCAGCCTTTTAGACCACTAAGAAGCTCCGAGACCAATCTGTTAATTATCCCCAGAGTAAACACAAAACATGGGAAAGCAGGATTTAGTTACTACGCAACAAATAGCTGGAATAAACTCCCAGAGGATTTAAGACTTGCCCAAACTCTGAGTACCATTAAAACAAGATGTTTGCTATAGCTTTCTGCTAAATAACTTTGCCTTTATTTTCTATTTTAATACTAAAATGCCTTTTTAATTTTCTATTTTTATTAGAAAGTTTTTCTTTTACTTACCTATTATTTTATTTAATTGTATGACACTGTTTATATGTGAAGCACTTTGAGTCTGCCTTGTGTATGAAAAGTGCTATATAAATAAAGTTGCCTTGCCTTGCCTATAGAGGGAGCTATCTACCATACAAACCAATGTACAAGTGGAGTAGGTTGGGCTCTCCTTGAAGACCTCCCCTCACATGTGCAGTACATTCAGGCAATGAGCAGGTGGTGTAGATTCAACTGAGTGCCGGCCAACTTTTTTTCATATAAGGGAGGCATATATAGCAGTTCAGGTTGTCACTGCCTTGCACACACTATTCCCACTCACTCCTATCAGATTTTGGTAGTGGTGGTGGTTGCCAGAATGCTATAACCTGGTCACCCAAAATGGCCAATGAATCATACAATAGCATGTAGATATAAAACCCATAGAGCTAAACACGTGTCCTACATTTTTCAAACTTGGGTTAGGCTTGTGCATTTCATGATTTGACCAGGATCCATTCATAGCACTATGTTGCAGACTACATCACTCATCATCTAAATAAAGTATACTTTACAATTCTGAGGTCTGGTCAGTGTCCCTGCAAAGAAGACGGAAATCAGTTACCCTGGAGAGCAGATTTTACAAAGATTTAGTAGTTAAAAGTTGAATATCTAAGACAGTATCTGAAGGGGTTTACCCAGGGACAGCATTGGGTCTTGGAGAGTGGACTAGAGAGTACAGGACCTGTTCTATCTGATCTGATCGGACGGGGGGATCCCACAGGACGTTGAGGCACTTTCGGTTCTCTTAGCGAGAGATGTGGGTGGATAATGAAGGTCATCCTGCCCTTCCTTTGCTTCCCTCTGTGCTCTCTGAGCCGAGCGAATGGTCAGAGCTGAGGCATTTTCAAACACAGAAACAGAAAGAGATCGATGGGCAGAGAGGACAGAAGAGTACATTTATGAAGCTTTACACTTCCTGTGTTTCTGGTTCATTTAGTGATCTTTGGTGGGGATTTGTGGGCCCACCATGCAGCCAGATGTAGACGTCACTTCCAGACTCATTCTTTAAGCGTGTTCCTTCTTCTAACCACTGCTAGGTTTCCTCCGAAAGTCTGGGGCTGGTACTGTCATTCTCAAATATATTAGAATAAATATATTATAGATATTTATTTGCTTGGATTACTCATCATTACTCCCAGCATTCTGTCCGGTCATTCTTCTCACTGGCTCTCAACCACTCTCGTTATCAATAGTCTAACTTGTATGCAAGGGCGTAGGAACTGGGGGGGACGGATGGGACCCCTTTTCACAACAACCGTGAAGCACTACTATCTTACAATATAACATAGCTGTGCCTGCTGGTTCCCCTTAAAAGCTAATCTCAAGGCAATTATATTTATATATTGGCAGAAAGTTGTCAGAATGGCAGGGCTAGATTAACAGGAACAACTAAAGCAACAACTAGAAGTTTTACTTGTGGTTTTGGGGCGTGGCCTTGGGGCATTTGTGTGTCTTAGTCAAGGATGGCTAAGTAAGAAATGGCTTCCTGTCTCCCACCTCCACCCCAGTGTCTGGCCTTCCTCCCTGGGAACATGAGAGAGAGAGAGAGAGAGAGAGAGAGAGAGAGAGAGAGAGAGAGAGAGAGAGAGAGAGAGAGAGAGAGAGAGAGAGAGAGAGAGAGAGACTTATCAACCTATCCAGAGGAAGATGAGGAGGGAGATCGGGACCAGTAAGATAGCCAATGTATGTACAGCTACAGTGATGATGATGATGATGATGATGATGATGATGATGATGATGATGATGATGATGATGATGTTGATGATGTGTCTGGAAGATACTGAGAGAAGCATTGAACTGCCCTCCACTATTTCCTGATTACAGGGTCCTGAGTAACCAGATGTGTGTTTAGGTCTAGTCTGGAGGTCAAAGATGTTAAAGATGTTAAAAGAGGATGATATGTTTATATCAGTGGTACAGCAGGATAATGCATGAGGAATTTAGATGATTCATATTAATGTTGAGGGTTATGCAGACTTTAAAGGTAAAGTGTGTAGGGTTTAGTGGTATCTAGTGGTCTAGCAATATTCAGTTGGTTATTCACCAACTGAATAACCCCCCTTTATACTTTGTTACTTAATCTGATTGGATGTCTGAGTTATTAGAACAATATTTGGCTGTGCCCATGTTTGGAAATCAAGCCAAACCAGTCACAAACCTAGAGATCAGGAGATCAGGGTTAGGGTTAGAACACATTTTAATGCCGAAACCATCGTAATATTGCATGTGTTGCGATGTTTTCTGGTTCTGCACTCCTTGGGGCTTGTGCAGGCGCACTGACCACTCGTGCTACCAGACATTTGTCGGAATCATACGGAAAATAAGATATCATACGAACGTTTTTTGAGACCAGCCTGCATGTTTCCACATTTTTTAAATACGTGTTTTTGTATATAATTTAGGTTATTACTTAAACAGAATAGCCTGGAAGCATGAAAAACACCATAAGCAGTTTAACTTACAAAGCAACAAAGCAATGATAGAAAGCGTTTTTTTCGGGCAAAAAAAATATTATTAGTAACTAACAAACTAAACGATATAAACAATCAATGAACGAAGATGATGACAAAAAAATACAAATTTATGGCTAGAAATGTTATTAAAACCCATTTAATGCTGAATCTATATTAAAACTGGGCTGTTTAGTTTAAATGCATCCTTCAGCATAGCCAGGGCCGTAGCACCAAATCCTGGGCCCCTATACTATAGGTACTAATGGGCCCCCCTGCGCTAAGTTGTTGACGGGGGGGGGGGGGGGTATGGAGCGATTGTTGACAGGGGGGGGGGGGGGGAGGGGGTATGGGGCGATTGTTGACGGGAGGGGGGGGGGAGACGTGGCCGATGAGTAATTATTATTATTTTTTTTTTTTTTCATGGGCCCCCCCTCTGCCTTGGGCCCCCCCACAACTGTCCCCTTTGTCCCCGCAGTCCGTCGGCCCTGAGCATGGCACACAAGCTGCATTGTTGTGCCATACAATGACATTCAGCTGTCAAGAGAACTTATTCACCTGGTGGCCATACTGGGTAGTTGGATGGGTAAACCTCTTTTAGAGGCTTCGAAAATCATGGTAACTTAAAGCATCTATTTCTAGTAAATAAGTAATAAATATCCATTGTGTCCACAGAGCCCCAATGATTCTAGAAGGTTTACCCACCCAACTGACCAACATGGCCAACGCTTTCCACAGTTTAGTCTGTTTTAATCTGACATTGAAAATGTACAGCTCTGATGGATTTCAACCTCTCTATTTTGCTCAATATAGCTATCATTTATGAATCGGAATCTTGTTGAATAAATATATGTCTGGAAGAATGTGTATTTTGACCTCCGGCAGCCTTTTTTACGGGCACAGAAATACTCAGTATCCTGTCCAAGTTCTCCATTGAGGGTTCATGTATTTTAGTACATTTAAAAAATAAACGTGTTGATGATGAATACATTCCAAACGTTTGTAAAGTAATGCAGATCACAACTTTCACCACTATGTGGCAGTAGATAATCACATTGACGCATTTTATGTAGTAGGCTATTCAAACTCAATGTATATATATATATATATATATATATATTCTATTTCTATAATATATATCTATATGATGGTATCTTCACCTATATTTACCAACTACATATAATCTAAATATATACAATATTCAACTCCAATATTCCTTATTTTCCCTCTATATTTTATATCTATGTTCTTTATATTCTGTAGGCTTTATTCTACGTCAAACGTTATCCTATGTCTAGTTTGTATCTTTATTCTATATCTATATTCTACATCTATATCCTATATAATATGACTATATTCTACATCAAAATGCTATATATGTTCCCCGCTGGTCAACTGGTGACCACTAGTTATTTACAGGGTAGCTGATAAACTGCACTGCCTGTTTAATGTGGTCTGGGTGAATATCCTCTTCCTACTTTGCATTTGTCTCTGAGGCCCAGCAGTGCACGGTATTCATGCAGTTCATATTAACTGTGTAAAGAGGAAGGAAGACCTTGAACACATTTGTTCGAGTTATTATCTTAAACTGCAGGCAAAGACGTTTCCACAGACTTTTTCTGTCACACCAGCTACCTCCTCTACAGTAAGAATCATTTTTACTTTAATTGTACTGGTTTACTTAAGAAAGTAATATTCCTATATCAAGCACAATAACCAATTAATGTGATTAAATGGATACAAAGAACAGACATAGGACTATGTATTTTGAGAGTTAAAATTAATACATATTTGTTTATATCTGTAGGTCAAAGCCCTGGGAGAAACAAACTATGAATCTGAGAACAGCTGCAAGAGGCTTTGTAGCTTTCCTTCTGTCAGTACCAGGTTTGTACATTAACGTTGTGAACATTAAGTTGATCTGTTTCAAAGGGTAACATGACAAGCAAACCGAATGAAGAGAGGGTGAAACAACATGTTGTGAATTGATCTAATGACATCTAGACTCTAGATGTCATTAGATATATTCGATATAGATATATATGCATAGAGTATTGACCTGTTTTAAATAACAAATATGTTCTGTTTTACTGAATATTGTAGCGTTGCATTTGAGATTTTAAACAGGCTTGTTGACCAAATTAACCCGTCAATGTGTTCAGTACAACATTGACGGGTTCAGTTAGTTCCTATTTAAAGTTCAGTCTTAAGTTGAGTCTGTGAACTTATTGTTAGAAGTCAGCATTGGTCACCTGCCTTGTATTGTGTGTGTTTGTGCCCTGAATCCCTTAATTAGATGTGAGATGATGTCTCCATGCTATAGCTATAGGAGTTTCACTAGCTGTCTCACTGCGTTTATCACTAGTTTTTCACTAGCTGCATTGTGTTGGTGTCCCATGATGTTCTTGAACGTTACTCTGACAGCTCAGTGTTCAGCATGTATCTCTAGTTAGAGCTGCACATAGCCTCCATCTCATCTGTATCTTGTGATCATGCATTTCATCCTAATCATCATTGTCAATGTGTTGGTTTTTTACAGCATTACAGGGTTACCCTTACTGGGCAGTTACTTACCCATCTAGTAATATCTGCGCTTTGAGCGGATCAACGGTTGACATCATATGCAACTATAAATACCCTAAAGGACATGCAGTGGAGAAAAAACTGTGGTTTACTAATATAAACCATGAACCATTTGATCTGAAAGACGATACAGACTATGGGGGTCGTGTTGAATACATCTGTGGAGAGCCCAAGTGTTGGTCTTACATCTGTACTGGAACGTGTACACTGAGAATCAAAGACGTGACACAGAGAGACTCTGCTTATTACAAGTTTAGGATTACAACAAACCAAGTAGGCGGGGCATATAGTGGTTACCCTGGAGTGAAGTTATCTGTAACAGGTAAACATTGATTACTAATGAATCTATTCAACTGTGTGTATGTATGTGTGTGTGTGTGTGTGTGTGTGTGTGTGTGTGTGTGTGTGTGTGTGTGTGTGTGTGTCTGCGTGTGTGCGTATGCAACTGCATTTAATTGTTTCTGTTTAGACTATTCTTTTTATTATTCATTTTTGTGTAATTTCTTCCCTGGCCCAGATTTCCAGGTGGAAGTGGTCATTCATTCTAGGTATCATGACAGGGTACAGCTGAAATGTCACAGCATGTGTGATTTTCCTGGTCTTACGTACACCTGGTACAGGAATGGATATCAACAACATCATGGAATGTACTACATTGTGTACTACATTACCTCTGAATACAGGGTTTCATGTGCTGTTAAAGGATCCGCACATCTCCACTCTCCATCAGTGTGTAAGAGCTCCAAAGTACACTGACATGAGTCAAAGCGTCTTAACGAAGTACATCTAGTATAAGTATGAATGGACAACTATCGTCCATGTTGAAGCAGTCCTCAGCCTCAGTTTAGGCCTACTAGTAGTACAGGGTGGGCTACTGGTACTACTGATGCCACTTAAGATTTGGGTAGAACAGAAACATACACTACTTGCTTTGATTCCATACGTAAGGAAAGCAGGATAACTACTGACTTTGAAGCTAACAAAAGTACAAATTAGAAAAATAGCTGACTGAATAGATTTCCCTCTGGATTGTAATCTTCGAAGATAATTCAGACAAAGGGCTGTCCAGTTGTTATGGACTGCTTCTTTATTTTTATTATTGATTGACATTATGACCGCAGCCAGTCTATAATGAGCAATGTGCAATGACAACCTGCAAGTTGCACTTCAAAGATAAACTGGATTCAACACAATGCTTGGAAATGCTCATAACACTAGCCTTAGAACTTCCTAATGCTTTATTTTTTTTATTTTTTTAATACTTGGGTACACACTTGACATAATTGTATTAATATAATTGGTTTAATAACTAATGTGATATAACTGTCAACAGACGCTCCAGAGACCCCCTCAGTGGGATGGACTCCCCCTGGTGTAATAGAGGAGGGCAGTTCAGTGAATCTGACCTGCACCAGCGAGGCCAACCCAGCAGCAAAGTACACCTGGTCCAAGGTTACTACAGGTCATCCCCCCGGACACAGTGTCCAAGGACAACAGCTTTCCTTTAATACCATCCAGTCTTCAGACTCTGGACAATATCTCTGTCAAGCTGAGAATGACCTTGGAACAAAATCATCCCCCATCTCTATTGATGTGAAATGTGAGTAAAAGAACACACAGAATAACATCATAACACAGATGTTAAAGTTTATCTAACCATGTCAACATTAAGATGAACCATCTCAATTCGTCCTGCATTCCCTTAACTCCTCAAATGTCCTCTTTATATCATTCATATCAATGTACATCATGTTTGATGTACCTCAAGATGGGCCTAAAAACACATCTGTGATACCAAGTCCCCCTGGTGAAATAATGGAGGGAGGTTCAGTGACTCTGAGCTGCAGCAGTGATGCCAACCCAGCAGCTGACTACACCTGGTTCAGGGACAACCAACCTCTGCCCTGGGAACCAAGGCGACCTTATACCTTGGACTCAGTCCGCTCTAAAGACAGGGGAACGTACCTCTGCCAAGCAGAGAACCAATATGGATATCTGGGATCCAACTCTGTTTTCATAGATGTCCTGTGTAAGTGGAAAACGATAATAATTGTTACGTCCCTCGCTAGGAAGAGGGAAGACAACATAAAACCTGATATCTTTGGGAGAGTAATGTGATTTATTAACACGGAACATGGATATTCAACCACACAAACACACAAACAGAGGAGTTGAAACTTCAAAGGAAATCTGTTAAATCAAAAAATATATCTATCCAAAGGAGGACTCCAGCATACATGTTCCTAGTGTCAATTACAAAGGTAAACTGCATATTTGTTTTCAGTAGTTTGAAAAGCTTACCCTGGCCCAGTCCCCAAGTAGCTTACAAGAGCCTGAATCTACTCAACAAACAATTAGTAACGCACAAACCAACATGCGTAAAGACACAGTGGCAGCTATGATTTGCAGCTTGTCAAATCTTTACTGTCTAATAACATATTAGCTATATCCGGTATTAGAAATGTTTAGCTGCTATTCATGTTTTGCTATATGCCTGGTCAATTAGGAGTTACTGTGATCGTTTATTATTCGACAGCAATCCTATTTTATTATTCTAAACAGCATTCTGTATCCCACTGACATTGTAGTTTTGTTCCCGGCATCTTATCTTTAGGATGTAAATATATATCATTGTATATATCATTGTGTTGATGACAGACGCTCCAAAGACCCCCTCAGTGAGCGTGAGACCCCCTGGTGAAATAAAGGAGGGAGGTTCAGTGACTCTGAGCTGCAGCAGTGATGCCAACCCAGCAGCTGACTACACCTGGTTCAGGGAACATGGAGGCTCAGTGGAGGAATTAGGAGAGAACTACACCATCAGTAACATCACAACTGAGCTTGGAGGAAATTATTACTGTGAAGCTCGTAATGCAGTTGGACTTCAGAATTCAACTTTGATGTTCCTTAATGTGACAGGTAATTGTTTCTTTAAAATAGCACATTGTTTAAAGACCGACCAAACACTTGAATAATACTTGATAGTAAGACACAGACTCATGCAACGGCTCTATTCAATTTGTGATTGGCTTAAATTATGTGTTGCCACTTTTATTAACTTTGGTGCTGTACGAGCAGTCTACCGTAGTTATTTGTATACCCAGTGTACACTAGAGTAAGAGTATCCATAAAAAAATGTTCATCAAGTGGAGATCTGTTACATCTAGCCTCTAATATATATATGGACAGTATTTCATCCTTCACATGAATCAAGTGTTAAATCACTGTGTTTCAGCCACACCACCATCTCCATCATCACCATCATCAATGTCTACAACTGTGGCAGCAGGAACTGTAGCTGTTTTACTGGCCACCATGCTCCTCGTCATCTTCCTATTGATGAGGTGAGATATTCTCTCTCTATCTCTCCACAATCATTATTTCTTCTTCTTCTTCTTCTTCTTCTTCTTCTTCTTCTTCTTCTACTTCTTCTTCTTCTTCTTCTTCTTCTTCTTCTTCTTCTTCTTCTTCTTCTTCTTCTTCTTCTTCTTCTTCTTATCTCTCTGTTCTCTTCCCCAGAAGAAAGAGGGCTTCTAGGAAAGCGCGTGGCCAGGGAGGAAGGCCAGATACCAGGGAGGAGGTGAGAGACAGGAAGCTATTCCTTACTAAGACTCCTTTACTCCTTCCACTACCGACTAGTGTGGTGGAAATACCCCGAGCCCATACCTCTAAAATCTCATGTACTTGCAGTTTCTGTAACTCTGAGCCCATTCGCTGCGAGACCTTTATGACAATATGCAAATACAATGCCCTGGAGATTAGCTTTAAATGGAAACCATCACGCAAGGGGAACCAAATCATGATCTAATGCCCTAGAGATTAGCTTTAAAGGGGAACCATCACAAAAGGGGAACCAAATCAAATAGCATGAATGCTTTTTTATGATCCTAACGTGACTTTTAGATAGAAACTTGTTAATGGACAAGGTTACGTATGAAAGTTGTATTCACGTTATGTTTAGTTACTTCTATTCATGCAATGTAATTTCATTCTAATGAAATAGCATCACCATTTATTAACTTCTAATTTATCATTAAATAAGTTGACTACCCATACAGCTGTAGCTGACGTTATGTGGCAAATTAAATTGTGGGGTAGCCCATTGCTGTTATCCGTGGTCATGTCAATTATACCAAATATAAATTTACGAGCACCGAAATCCCAGACAAGTTGAACCATTAGGGCAACTTGTCCAGGTTCCTTTTTTTTTTGTGAGATCAAGAGTGATTTAAAGAAGTAGTGATGTTTAATCCAAGCAAACAAACTGTCACTGAAACCTATCAATGATTAGAAAGAGGAATATGTTCAAGAAGAAGAGTCCTAAAGTGAAACCTACAGCATCCTTCACTGTGGAAGCACTAGTCACCCCCAACGGTCTCTAAATGAACCGTAAAAATATGGGCTTATGAACAGCCATTTGAGAGTAAAGTGTTTTTCTAAATGTACTACTCTGTCCTCTCTCCCCGTCAGTCTCCGTGTCCTGTGTATTACAACGTCTCAGCTCTGACCAATCGCTCGGCTTCTGCAGCACAAAGAGAACCAATAGAAGAGCAGGATGACCCTCACTATGCCAGCATCCACATCTCTCGCTCTAAGAACCAGGAAGTGCCTCATGGGTTTGCTGGTGCTCTGGTAGAGTCTGATCATACAGAGCAGGTCCTTTACTCTGCCATCAACCTTAAAAGACCCAAGGCTGTCCCTGAGTAAGCACTCTTGATAGTTCTCGAAGATAAACTTTGAGGCTTGAGGCTTCATCCTCCCAAGGGACAGCTTGTGGAGGAAAAGCCATTTATAAACATGTACAATTTACTGAGTTTCTTAACTTCTCTTTCTCGTTTTCACTTCTTCTTTTCATTTAAAGTAAACTGATGTCAGATACCACCATCAAATAAACAGCCCAGTTTTGATATAGATTCAGCATTAAATGGGTTTTAATAACATTTCTAGCAATAAATGTGTATTTTATTGTCATCATCTTCGTTCATTGATTGTATATATCGTTTAGTTTGTTAGTTACTAATAATATTTTTCTTGCCGGAAAAAAACGCTTTCTATCATTGCTTTGTTGGTCGATATGGGTGCTGCTATCACAAAAAATATATATCAAATGTATACATTTTTTTGTTGACATTCATTTTATTCTCCGTGGAAAATGCTTGTTTCGGCATTAAGATGTGTTTGATAACATGTCTCGCGAGAAACATGCTTTTTATTTCACTGATTGTATACGATGTTTAGTGGTTAAGTTAAACTGCTTATGGTGTTTTTCATGCTTCCAGGCTATTTTCTGTTTTACATCATCATCATCATCATCATCATCATCATCATCATCATCATCATCATCATCATCACTGTAGCTGTACATACATTGGCTATCTTACTGGTCCCGATCTCCCTCCTCATCTTCCTCTGGATAGGTTGATAAGTCTCTCTCTCTCTCTCTCTCTCTCTCTCTCTCTCCCTCTCTCTCTCTCTCTTTCTCTCTCTCTCTCTCTCTCTCTCTCTCTCTCCACCAGCAGGAACCAGCAGATTAGCTTTTAAGGGGAACCAGCAGGCATAGCTATGTTATATTGTAAGATAGTAGTGCTTCACGGTTGTTGTAAAAAGGGGTCCCATCCGTCCCCCCCCGGTTCCTACGCCCTTGCATACAAGATAGACTATTTATAACGAGAGTGGTTGAGAGGCAGTGAGAAGAATGACCGGACAGCTGGGAGTAATGATGAGTAATCCAAGCAAATAAATATCTATTATATATTTATTCTAATATATTTGAGAATGACAGTACCAGCCCCAGACTTTCGGAGGAAACCTAGCAGTGGTTAGAAGAAGGAACACGCTTAAAAAATGAGTCCGGAAGTGACGTCTACATCTGGCTGCATGGTGGGCCCACAAATCCCCACCAAAGATCACTAAATGAACCAGAAACACAGGAAGTTTAAAGTTTTTGTAAACATACTCTTCTGTCCTCTCTGCCCATCGATCTCTTTCTGTTTCTGTGTTTGAAAATGCCTCAGCTCTGACCATTCGCTCGGCTCAGAGAGCACAGAGAGAAGCAAAGGAAGGGCAGGATGACCTTCACTATCCACCCACATCTCTCATTAAGAGAACCGAAAGTGTCTCAACGTCCTGTGGGATACCCCCGTCCGATCATATCAGATAGACCAGGTCCTGTACTCTCTGGTCTCCAAGACCCAAGGCTGTCCCTGGGTAAACCCCTTCAGATACTATCTTAGATATTCAACTCTTAACTTCTAAATCTTTGTAAAAATCTGCTCTCCAGGGTAACTGATTTCCGTCTTCTTTGCAGGGACACCTTGGAATTGTAAAGTATACTTTATTTAGATGATGAGTGATGTAGTCTGCAACATAGTGCTATGAATTGATCCTGGTCAAATCTTGAAATGCACAAGCCTAACCCAAGTTTGAAAAATGTAGGACACGTGTTTAGCTCTCTGGGTTTTATATCTACATGCTATTGTATGATTCATTGGCCATTTTGGGTGACCAGGTTATAGCATTCTGGCAAACACCACGACTACCAAAATCTGATAGGAGTGAGTGGGAATAGTGTGTGCAAGGCAGTGACAACCTGAACTGCTATATATGCCTCCCCTATATGAAAAAAAGTTGGCCGGCACTCAGTTGAATCTACACCACCTGTTCATTGCCTGAATGTACTGCACATGTGAGGGGAGGTCTTCAAGGAGAGCCCAACCTACTCCACTTGTACATTGGTTTGTATGGTAGATAGCTCCCTCTTTGTTTTTTAATTAACAAAAGGGAGACACGGCAGAGAACCTGACCATGTAATTATTTTATTCTCTAGCTAAAAGCACATGTTGCGCAAATCTCGCCTCGTATCTGAAGCATGACACAAGCATCAACTAGAACCATGTTGTTGGAACGGAGCAAAGCTCTCAGGACTCGGCTGGCTTCAAATAGGACTTCCATCCATCCACCCATTCATCCATCCAACCATCCATCCATCCATAAACATCCACAGAATCCACCACACAGCTGGTCCCACATCCCACAGCTTATGTTGTGTGTTGTATCTGTGTGTTGATGTGTTTGGTGCTGTCTGTGATCTGTGTGTGGTCATTTTTTGCTGTCTTGTGTGTTTCTGTTTAGTGTTAATGTTTCCTATTTATTCATGAATTGGATTACAAAGAAGGCGCCGCCGCTCCACCTCTCGTCCTTTCGCTCCGTGAGCCCAATGTGGCGATTCCCGAGCATTATGATGGCGACCCTACCACTTGTAACGCCTTCTTGTGCAACTGCTCCATCATCTGCGCCCTTCAGCCGCTCACCTTCCCCTCCGAAGAAGCCCGGGTGGCTTACACCATCAACCTCCTCTCTGGGCGGGCGCGTCTTTGGGGCACAGCTGAGTGGCAGAGAGGGACCCCCACCTGCCGCTCTTTCCAGACCTTCGCCGAGGAGCTCAGAAGAGTCTTCGGTACCGGACCTCTGGGGGCCGAAGCTGGACGGGATCTGTTGGCCCTTTCCCAGGGAAGCCGCTCAGTCACGGACCACGCCATTGACTTCCGTACCAGGGCCCCCATGAGCGACTGGAACCCATCTGCTCTCCCTGATGTGTTCTTGCGGGGTCTGGCTGGGCACATCAAGGACGAGCTCATCACCAATGACCCACCGTCTACACTGGAGGGCCTGATCGAGCTCGCCACCAGCCTCGACCTCCGTATCCAGGCTCGTAGGAGGGAGAGGCGTTCAGAGGCTCCGTCACGTCCTACCCCGCCACGCAGCCCTCCTCTCCCCAGGATCCCAGTAACCCACGCCTCCTTCCCGATGACCTCATCTGCATCTTGGAGGGAGGGGGATCCAGAGCCCATGCAGGTGGGTCGCACCCATCTCCCACCGGAAGAAAAAGAGAGAAGACGGAGGCAGAACCTCTGCCTGTGCTGCGGCCAGCCAGGACACTGATTTGTGGTTTGCTGATCGGTTCCTGTTAATCCCGGCATTCAACGGACCCGAGTCTTCCGCCTCCATGGACTGCCCACTGATGTCGTTTCTGATCAGAGGCCCCAATTCACGTCGGTCTTCCGGAGGGAGTCTTGCAGCCTAGTTGGGGCTTCCATCAGACTCGCTTCACCACCGCCCCCATCCTTCAGATCCCCGAACCTGAGCGTCAGTTCCTAGTGGAGGTGGACGCATCCGGTGTGGGAGTAGGGGCGGTCCTTTCCCAGCGTCGGTCTTCCGGAGGGAGTCTTGCAGCCTAGTTGGGGCTTCCATCAGCCAGTCTTCCGGCTTCCATCCTCAGTCCAATGGAGAGAGCGAGAGGGTGAACCAAGATCTGGAGACCACCCTTCACTGTCTGATGAACCGCAATCCGGCTTCCTGGTCCGACCAGCTAGTCTGGGTAGAGTTTGCGCATATCACCCTCACCTGCTCATCCACAGGCCTCTCTCACTTCCAATGCACCTATGGGTATCTGCCACCCCTGTTTCCCGACTTAGAGCAGGAGTCCTCCTGTCCCTCTGTACAAGCCCTCATTCGCCGCTGCAGACGCACCTGGGACCAGGCGTGCAATAGCCTCACCAAATCCGCGGACCGCAACGCTGCCGCCGCCAACAAGCGCCGTACGCCAGCCCCTGTCTACCAGACTGGCCACAAGGTCTGGCTCTCCACCCGCGATCTCCCCCTTAAGTTGGACAGTCGTAAGCTGGCCTCCAGGTTTGTAGGCCCCTTCCCCATCCCTCGTGTCATTAACCCGGAGGCGGTACGCCGTCGGCTCCCTGGGTCCCTGAGGATCCAACCGACATTCCATGTCTCCAGAGTCAACCCCGTCCAGGAGAGCACTCTGGCTCCTCCCGTTCCGCCTCCTCCCCCTCAGCTCGTCGACGGCGGTCCGGTGTACACTGTCCGGCGCCTCCTTCACTCCCACCGCCGTGGACGTGGGGTACAGTACCTGGTGGATATCGACCCCGCGCCTGCCCGACTACCCACCCGGCGACGGTACCCCCAGTCTACCTGATTGCCTGCTTTCCAAACTCTTGTCTGTCCCTGTTTACTCTGCCTGCCCGACCCTGATCATCTGTGGAATCAATAAAACCTTTGGACCCCCCTGTGACCAGCAGTCTGTGCACTTGGGTCCTGCCTAACCCCCCCGTTACAGATTTGTGTTTTGCGGACGTCATCACGTGACACTTTGTGCGACACACTCACCTAGGGGGATGGACAGAATAGGAAGTAAGATGAATGAGAGACGAGGAGTGAAAGTGAGACAGGGGGGGGGGGGGGGGGGGGGGGCGTGGGAGAGAGAGATTGATAAGGAAAAACAAAAGAGGGAGGGAGAGTGTGAGCAAGAGAGAAGGAAAGGGAGGGAGTTAGGGATAAGTAAATGGAAAGGCTGCGTATCGTCCTGGTTGAGGTAGAACGAGAAAGACGGATAAAAAGAGTGAGAGAGCAAGTGAGCGGGGCAGAGCTATAGAGAGAGAAAGCGAGGTTGAGATGTATACAGAGAGGTAGAGAGACAGAGGGAGAGAGCGAGCGAGGTATGAGTATATAGAGAGAGGGAAAGAGGTAGAGAGACAGTAGGCTCCAGGTTGTGTGGACAGGCCTGTCGTCTCAGAGGTGATTTATTAAAGAGCGCCGTGGCAGGGAGTGGCGCGAGCAAGCTCTGATTAACCATGGAGAGAGAGGACATGATCCCCTCTATTGTTCATCCTCCGAGAGAGCGACAGAGAGACAGAGACAGAGAGATGGAAGATGAAAAGTACAATTATTTATAGTTTGCGGTTGCATTTCATATACAGAGTTTGTATGCATGACAAGTGAGAGTGGGAGTGTCTGTGGACACTTTCTTGATGTCAGCATCTATTGCATAAACATAGAATGTAAAATGCAGACCGTGTGTGAGGACACAATACACACACAAACACTTAAAAAAAACAACACTACACAGCATTCGTGTCCCTCGGGTGCCCTGTTCGCCACAGTAGGAAGGTGACATCATCATCCTCATCATTCTCATGTCCCTAAGCTCCACGATGACATCACAGCTCTCAGGTGGCGCATTATCGTCTACGCCGGCGGCTCCACAACGCGTTGGTCCGCGTTGCATCCCGCTCTCTTTTTTCTAAATTTCTAGATACTCCATCTTTTTTCTCATACTGTTTTCTGAATTTCACATTTTCTAACCCCCCACCAATTCAAACTGCTGTCAGCATTCAGGGCTACTTTTCTTTCGGTCTCAGTGGAGGACAGGTGTATCACATCAGCAGCGCCCTTGTATTCAAATCAGCCTTGCAGTGGATATGCTTGCAATAGCACGTATTTAGCCTATAGAGGGAGCTATCTACCATACAAACCAATGTACAAGTGGAGTAGGTTGAGCTCTCCTTGAAGACCTCCCCTCACATGTGCAGTACATTCAGGCAATGAGCAGGTGGTGTAGATTCAACTGAGTGCCGGACAACTTTTTTTTTATTTAGGGGAGGCATATATAGCAGTTCAGGTTGTCACTGTCTTGCACACACCATTCCTAATCACTCCTATCAGATTTTGGTGGTGGTGGTGGTGGTGGCCAGAATGCTATAACCCGGTCACCCAAAATGGCCAATGAATCATACAATAGCATGTAGATATAAACCCATAGAGTTAAACGCGTATCCTATGTTTTTTAAACTTGGGTTAGGATTGTGCATTTCAAAATTTGACCAATTCGTAGCACTGCGATGTTACAAACTACAACTTATCTACTGTATTGGTCCGAACATAAGACAACCCTGATTATAAGAAGACCCCCCGTTTTCAACACAAACATTTAGAAAAAAAGATTTGCAGACCAGATTTGCGCTGACTGTTGGCATCTTTGAGACGTTGTTTTTGTGCTCGCCATCTTCTTACGTGACCCTCCGTGACCCCGAACTTCTTGGCAGCTTGGCAGTTGTTACTTGACTCTGCCTTATTGACGACCATTATTTTAAAATGGACATCATAGCTCCTCCACTGTTGTTGATTGACCTGACCCACTTTTGAGCCACTTGTCTCTAAATGGCCAGCCTGTCTTTCCATCTTTAAACACCGGTAACGGGCCGGTTGTTAAGGACGCTGGACTACTCCTTCCCGGAACCAATTTTTGGCGCCACCTGGGGCCGCGAATGTGTATTGACATTTAAAGGGAGAGGCGAAGAAGAGATGATGCGCTCTGAATACTAGACCCCGAATATAAGACGACCCGACTTTTTCGGACCTATTTCGAGGGGAAAAAAGGCGCCTGATTGGCACCTGATTGGGCAACTTCATGCTGGTGTTCTGCAAAACCAAGTTGCGCATTAGTTCAAGCGATCCCTAGTTGTCACAACTTCAGCAAGGTTCTAGTTTTTCATTTGTCTGTTTCCTGTTTTGCCACACTAACTCATGTCATTTCAGACTGCCACTCCCTCCTAGTCTGCATTACCTGCTGTTTTCATTCACCTGGCCTGCCCCACCCCCATACTCGCTTGCTCCTCATCAGCTAATCAGCCCCTCAGTATATGTACCGGTCCATTTCCCTCAGTTCTTTGCCAGATTGTCTAGTGTGTTTACCTAGCTCTCCCGCGTCTTCTCATTCTGATCCTGAACCTGCCTGCTCATGTATTGACCTGCCTTTTTGGACTTTGGACCTTCCCTTTTGCCTGCTTCTACTGGATTGACCTGCCTACTGGATTGACCTGCCTGTTTGGACTTTGGACCTTCCATTTTGCCTGCTTCTACTGGATTGACCTGCCTACATGATTGACTTACCTGTTTGGACTTTGGACCTTCTCTTTTGCCTGCTCCTACTGAATTTGTTTGCTACACGGATTGACTACCTGGTTTGACCTCTGCTTGGAATAAACAATGTTTCTTCACCTGAACTGTTTCTCTTGTCGTGCTATTGGGTTCTCGTCTGCCATTTTGTGGAACCTGACACTAGTACCCTCTCCAAACTGAAGGCCATGTTCCATATAACAGGGGATGTCAAAGACAGGCCGCGAAGTGGGCGTCCCAAGAAGACGACACCCCTTGGAGACCGTTTTATCACCCTGTCAGCACTTGGGTGCCGTAGGCTGTCTTCTACAGGTTTGCAGTCAAGGTTTGCAGGACGATATAGCCAACGGCTCTCTGCCCAGACGATCCGGAACAGACTACAAGCAGCCAAACTCCGGTTTCATTGGGCTGCCAGGAGTCCTGCCATGACTGCCCTTCACCGTCAGGCCCGTTTGCACTGGTGTCGGCAACACGTGCACTGGAACCTGAACATGTGGAGGAACGTTATGTTCAGTGAGGAGTCCAGATTCTGCCCACAGCAGTTGGATCGTAGGTTCAAAGTGTGGAGAAGACGTGGAGAACGCTATGCTGATTGCTGCACCGATAGAATAACATCTTTTGGTGGAGGTGTCACGCCAAATTTGTACCGGCTGCCACATTCGCGCTAATGTTGCCAAAGACGAAATAACATAATACAGAAAACGGATCGCTAGATAACACTTGTTTTTACTTTATATTTGTATTGTATTTAATTGATTAATCAAATTTAGCAAGTAAACTGAGTGTTTAAAGCAGGTCAAGGACGAAATAGCATAATACAGATAACGGATCGCTAGATAACACTTCTTTTTTTACTTTATGTGAACGAGCTTGAAGGTTCGCGAATGTTCATGAACCTTTCACGTCATTCGACGCGATCGTCCGTTGCCAGGCAACGGACGCGATCATCTGTTGCCAGGCAGGTTTGGAATGGATTAGGTTTTGGCAGCCGGTACAAATTTGGCTGATTTGCGACAAATTCTGGTTGAAGAATGGGATGCCATCCCACAGCAGTGTGTGACCTGGCTGTTGACAGCATAAGGAGGAGGTGCCAGGCTGTTGTGGCTGTGTATGGTTCTTCCTTACGCTACTGAGGCTCCTGTTTGTGAAATGAACAAATTGTTTAATTGCCAATATGTCTTGTTTCTTCAAATTCAATCATCCGATCCAACAAACAGCAAACGAGTCAATGGCAGAATAGGCTGTTTGGGATTGGCAGAGAAGATTTGGCAATTTTTTCAAGGGCGCAACCCACATAATCAACTCTGCTTCTCATCCCACAAGTGCTTGTTCCTTACAAATGGGGCACCATTTGAAAGGGAATTATACAGGCTTTCCAACGGTATAAGATTTATTGCCAAAGAGCATTGTAACCATAGATAAATAATCAACCATACACAAATTTCCTTACTTTTTGTGATAAGTTTATTTATTTTCTTTTTTTTGTGATAGCATCACCCATATCAACAGACAAATAAATGATTTAAAGCGTTTTTCTCTCGGGAGAGGAATATTCTTAGTAACTAACAAACTAAACAATATACACAATCACTGTGAAGATTCTGACAATAAAATACAAATTTGTTGGTAGAAATGTTATGCTGATTCTATATCAAAATAATGCATTTTCTGGGATGTTTATTTGAGGGTGGTATACCGATCTTACATCAGTTTACTTTCAGTGAAAAGAAGAAGTGAAAAAGAGAAGTTAAGAAACTCAGTAAATTGTACATGTTTATAAATGGCTTTGCCTTTGCCTCCACAAGCTGTCCCTTTGGAGGATGAAGTCTCAAGCCTCAAAGTTTATTTTCGAGAACTATCCAGAGTGCTTATTCAGGGACAGCCTTGGGTCTTTTAAGGTTGATGGCAGAGTAAAGGACCTGCTCTGTATGATCAGACTCTACCAGAACACCAGCAAACCCACAAGGCACTTCCTGGTTCTTAGAGCGAGAGATGTGGATGCTGGCATAGTGAGGGTCATCCTGCTCTTCTATTGGTTCTCTCTGTGCTGCAGAAGCCGAGCGATTGGTCAGAGCTGAGACGTTGTCATACACAGGACACGGAGGAGACTGACGGGGAGAGAGGACAGAGTAGTACATTTAGAAAACACTTTACTCCTAAATGGCTGTTCAGAAGCTCATGTTTTTATGGTTCATTTAGAGACCGTTGGGGGTGACTAGTGCTTCCGCAGTGAAGGCCGCTGCAGGTTTCACTTTAAGACTCTTCTTCTTGAACATATTCCTCTTTCTAATCATTGCTAGGTTTCAGTGACAGTTTGTTTGCTTGGATTAAACATTACTACTTCTATAACTCAGTCTTCTCATTCTGCTCACTGGCAGAAGTCTCTCTGTATGTCCCCTTGATCTCAGCCAAGATCGCACTATATATATATATATATATATATATATTATGCATATATATATATATATATATATATATATATATATATATATATATATTTATCACTCTTGATCTCACAAAAAAAAAGGAACCTGGACAAGTTGACCCAAAGCTCCAACTTGTCTGGGATTTCGGTGCTCGTAAAGTTATTTTTGGTATGATTTATATGACCACAGATATCAGCAATGGGCTAGTCTCGCAAAGCCAGACCAAACTACAGCAAGTAGAATGGGCTAACCGACAATTTAATTTGCCACATAACGCCAGCCACAGCGTATGGGTAGTCAACTAATTTAATGATAAATTAGAAATGTAACAATAAGTTAATAAATGTTGATGCTATTTCATTAGAATGAAACTACATTGCATGAATAGACATAACTAAACACAACGTGAATACAACTTTAATACGTAACCTCGTCCATTGACAAGTTTCTATCTAAGAGTCACGTTAGTATTATAAAAAAGCATTCATGCTATTTGATTTGGTTCCCCTTGCGTAATGTTCCCCTTTAAAGCTAATCTCTAGGGCATTGTATTTGCATATTGTCTTATAGGTCTCGCAGCGAATGGTCTAGGAGTTACAGAAACTGCAAGTACATGAGATTTTAGAGGTATGGGCTCGGGGTATTTCCACCACACTAGTCGGTAGTGGAAGGAGTAAAGGAGTCTTAGTAAGGAATAGCTTCCTGTCTCTCACCTCCTCCCTGGTATCTGGCCTTCCTCCCTGGCCACGCGCTTTCCTAGAAGCCCTCTTTCTTCTGGGGAAGAGAACAGCGAGATGAGAGGAAGAAGAAGAAGAAGAAGAAGATGAAGAAGAAGAAGAAGAAGAAGAAGAAGAAGAAGAAGAAGAAGAAATAATGATGGAGAAATGATGGAGATAGAGAATATCTCACCTCATCCAGAGGAAGATGACGAGGAGCATGGTGGCCAGTAAAACAGCTACAGTTCCTGCTGCCACAGTTGTAGGCATTGATGATGGTGTGGCTGAAACACAGTGATTTAACACTTGATTCATGTGAAGGATGAAATACTGTCCATATATATATTAGAGGCTAGATGTAACAAATCTCCACTTGATGAAAAAACGTAGTATGGATACTCTTACTCTAGAGTACACTGGGTATTCAAATAACTAGACTGCTCGTACAGCACCGAAGTTAATAAAAGTGGCAACACATAATTAAAGCCAATCACAAATTGAATAGAGCCGTTGCATGAGTCTGTGTCTTACTATCGATGGTGCTGGTACTAAAGGATTATTCAAGGGTTTGGTCGGTCTTTAAACAATGTGCTATTTTAAAGGAACAAATTACCTGTCACATTAAGGAACATCAAAGTTGAATTCTGAAGTCCAACTGCATTACGAGCTTCACAGTAATAATTTCCTCCAAGCTCAGTTGTGATGTTACTGATGGTGTAGTTCTTTCCTAATTCCTCCACTGAGCCTCCATGTTCCCTGAACCAGGTGTAGTCAGCTGCTGGGTTGGCATCACTGCTGCAGCTCAGAGTCACTGAACCTCCCTCCTTTATTTCACCAGGGGGTCTCACGCTCACTGAGGGGGTCTTTGGAGCGTCTGTCATAAACACAATGATGTATGTACATCCTTAAGACACGAAACCGCGCACAAAACTGCAATGTCAGTGGGATACAGAACTCTGTTTTAAATAATAAAATAGGATTGCTGTCGAATAATAAACTATCACAGTGACTCCTAATTGACCAGGCATATAGCAAAACATGAATAGCAGCTAAACATTTCTAATACCGAATATAGCAAATATTTTATTAGACAGTACAGATTTTACAAGCTGCAAATCATAGCTGCCACTGTGTCTTGACTCATGTTGGTTTGTGCGTTACTAATTGTTTGTTGAGTAGATTTAGGCTCTTGTTAGCTACTTGGGGACTGGGCCAGGGTAAGCTTTTCAAACTACTGAAAACAACTATGCAGTTTACCTTTGTAAGTGACACTATGAGCATGTATTCTGGAGTCCTCCTTTGGATATATATATTTTTTGATATAACAGATTTCCTTTGTAGTTTCAACTCCTCTATTTGTGTGTTTGTGTGGTTGAATATCCATGTTCCGTGTTAATAAATCACTTTACTCTACCAAAAATACCAGGTTTTATGTTGTCTTCCCTCTTCCTAGCGAGGGACGTAACAATTATTATCGTTTTCCACTTACACAGGACATCTATGAAAACCGAGTTGGAGCCCAGATACCCATATTGGTTCTCTGCGTGGCAGCGGTACGTTCCCCTGTCTTTAGAGCTGACTGAGTCCAAGGTATAAGGTCTCCTTGGTTCCCAGGGCAGAGATTGGTTGTCCTTGAACCAGGTGTAGTCAGCTGCTGGGTTGGCATCACTGCTGCAGCTCAGAGTCACTGAACCGCCCTCCATTATTTCACCAGGGGGACTTGGTATCACAAATGTGTGTTTAGGCCCATCTAGAGGTAAATCAAACATGATGTACATTGATATGAATGATATAAAGAAGACATTTGAGGATTGAATGGAATGCAGGATGAATTGAGATGATTCATCTTAATGTTGACATGGTTTTTACAAACTTTAACATCTGTGTTATGATGTTATTCTGAGTGTTCTTTTGCTCACATTTCACATCAATAGAGAATGGGTAGGAAGTTTCTGTCCCAAGGTCATTCTCAGCTGTGCAGAGATACTGTCCAGAGTCTGAAGACTGGATGGGATGAAAGGAAAGCTGTTGTCCTTGGACACTGTGTCCGAGGGGATGATCTGTAGGAACCTTGGACCAGGTGTACTTTGCTACTGGGTTGGCCTCGCTGCTACTGGGTTGACTTGGTTCCCAGAGCAGAGGTTGGTTGTCCTTGAACCAGGTGTAGTCAGCTGCTGCGTTGGCATCACTGCTGCAGCTCAGAGTCACTGAACTGCCCTCCTTTATTACACCGGAGGGACTCCTGACACTCACTGAGGGGTTCTTTGGAGCGTCTGTAGATAGTTATATAACATTTGTTTGTGTACCCAAGTATAAAAAGAAAGCATTAGGAAGTTGTAACGCTAGTGTTATGAGCATGTCCAAGCATTGTATTGAATCCAGTTTATCCAGTTTATTTTTAAGTGCAACTTGCAGGTTGTCATTTTACGTGGCACATTATAGATTGTCTGCGGTCAGAATGTCAATAAAAATAAAAATGAATAAGGAACCGTCCATAACAACTGGAGAGCCCTTTATCTGAATTATCTTCGAAAATTATAATCCAGAGGGAAATCTATGCAGTCGGCTATTTTTCTAATTCACACATTTGATAGCTTCAAACTTAGTAGTTATCCTGCTTTTCATACGGATGAAATCAAAAGCAAGGGTTAGGGTATGTTTAGTGTATGTTAGTGTATGTTTCTGTTCTACCCAAATCTGAAATGTTCAGTAGTAGCAGTAGCCCACCCTGTACTACTGTTAGGCCTACCCTGAGGCTGAAGCCTGCCTCAACATATATGATATTCATACTTAAATTACATGTACTTTGTTACACTAAAGACCCATTACGTTCCGACTCGTGTCAGTGTACTGTGGAGTTCTTACAGACTGATGGAGAGGTGAGATGTTTGGATCCTTGAACAGCACATGAAGCACTGTAGTCTGAGTTAATGTAGAACCAGAGAAACCTTCTTTGATATTGTTGAGGAATTCCATTCCTGTACCAGGTGTACGTAAGACCGGTTGAATCACACATGCTGTGACATTCCAGCTGTACCCTGTAAAGACTGCTAGGACGAATGACCACTTCCATCTGGATATCTGGGCCAGGGAAGAAATTACACAAAAATGAATAAACAGGTGCATACACGCACACACAGACACATACATACACACCTACACACACACACACACACACACACACACACACACACACACACACACACACACACACACACACACACACACACACACACACACACACACACACACACACACACCCACAGACACACACACACACACACACACACACACACACAAACAGTTGAATAGATTCATTAGCAATCAATGTTTACCTGTCACAGATAACTTCACTCCAGGGTCACCACTATATGCCCCTCCTTTGTTTGTTGTAACCCTAAACTTGTATTCAGCAGAGTCACTCTGTGTCAGGCCTTTGATTATCAGTGTACAAGTTCCAGTACAGCTGTAGGACCCACACCTGGGCTCTCCACAGTGGTAATCAATACGACCTGTATAGTCTGTATCATCTCTCAGATCTACTAGCTCATTGTGTATATTAGTAAACCACCATCTTTTCTCCACTTTTAGGTGTTTAGGGTATTTATAGGTGCAGCTGATTTCAACTGTTGATCCTCTCAAACCGCAGACATTTCTAACTGGGTAATTAACTGCCCAGTTATTATAACCCTGTAATGCTGTAAAAAAACAAACACATCTCATGAGAATTATGGTTCAGCTGATGAAATGCATGATCACAAGATACATATGAGATTGTGGCTAGGTGCACCTGCAACTAGAGATACATGCTGAACACTGAGCTGTCAGAGAAACGTCCAAGAACAACATGGTCACCAACAATATGCAGCTAGTGAAAAGCTATTGATACACCTAGTGGTGAATACAGTGAGACAGCTAGTGATAAACCAGCTACAGCATGGATTTATCATCCTACATCTCATCAAGGGATAGAGTGCACAAACACACACAATACAAGGCAGGAGACCAATCTTGGCTTCTAACAATAAGTTCACAGACTCAACTTAAGTCTGTTCCACTTTAAAAAGGAACTCAGTTAACCCATCAATGTTGTACTGAATTCTGAGTTGCCTGGTAATCAGGAAATGGTCAACAAGCCTGTTTAAAATCTCAAATGCAACGCTACAATATTCAGTAAAACAGAACATATTTGTTATTTAAATGTACAAACCTGGTACTGACAGAAGGAAAGCTACAAAGCCTCTTGCAGCTGTTCTAAGATTCATAGTTTGTTTCTCTCAGGGCGTTGTTCTACAGATATAAACAAAATATGTATTAATTTTAACTAACATAATACATAGTTCTATGTCTATTCTTTGTATTCATTTTATCGCATTAATTGGTTATTGTGCTTGATATAGGAATGTTACTTTCTTTAGTAAACCAGTATAATTCAAGTAAAAAATATTCTTACTGTGAAGGAGGTAGCTGGTGTGACAGAAAAAGTCAGTGGAAACGTCTTTGCCTGCAGTTTAAGATAATAACTCGAACAAAAGTGTTCAAGCTCTTCCTTCCACTTTACACAGTTAATATGAACTGCATGAATACCATGCACTGCTGGGCCTCAGAGACAAATGCTAAGTAGAAAGAGGATATTCACCCAGACCACATTAAACAGGCAGTGCAGTTTATCAGCTACCCTGAAAATAACTAGTGGTCAGTTGACCAGCGGAGAACATGTAGCATTTTGATATAGAATATAGTCATATTATATAGGATATAGATGTAGAATATAGATATAGAATAAAGATATAAACTACATATAGGATAACGTTTGAAGTAGAATACAGAATATAAAAAATATAGACATAAAATATAGAGGTAAAATAAAGAATATAGGGGTTGAATATCGTATATATTTAGATTATATATAGTTGGTAAATATATATAAAGATACGATCATATAGATATATATTATAGAAATAGAATATATATATATATAGAGAGTTTGAATAGCCTACTAAATAAAATGCCTCAATGTGATTATCTACTGCCACATAGTGGTGAAAGTTGTGATCTGCATTACTTTACAAACATTTGGAATGTATTCATCAACACGTTTATTTTTTAAATGTACTAAAATACATGAACCCTCAATGGAGAACTTGGACAGGATACTGAGTATTTTTGTGCCCGTAAAAAAGGCTTCCGGAGGTCAAAATACACATTCTTCCTGATATATATTTATTCAACAAGATTCATATTCATACTCATAAACGATTGCTATATTGAGCAAAGTAGAGAGGTTGAAATCCATCAGAGCTGTACACATAGGCGTCGATTACGCCGGGGACGCGTCCCCTCCAGATTTCGTCAAGAATAATTTTGTGCCCACCACTTGAAAAAAAATGTATACATAAATAAATAAAACAAGTTGAATTATTATGGATCATTACACGGGTCTTCTCAATGCCGTAGAACGCTCCGTTCACTTGCATGGGCTCTTCACAACTTCGCTGTGAATGCTAGATATAAATTGACCGCTGTCAAGGAAAACAGGACTTTTTGCCTATAATGACGTCTTTGGTATCACTCCTCAAGTAGTCCGGTAACTTTTCAACCCCAGCGTCTTTTGTTGCCAAGCGACGTCAACGTCTTTGGCAGACTATTTCCACATCCAGTACATCCAGAATTCTTTAGCAGCGGGGATCATCCGACCCTCCTCGTCACCGGCTGGGGCGGGGTTCTTCTTCGTGGGCAAGAAGGACAAGTCCCTGAGACCCGGAATCGACTACCGAGGCCTGAACAACATCACGGTGAAGAACCGCTATCCCCTTCCACTACTCTCCACTGCCTTTGAGCTGCTCCAGGGGGCAACGGTCTTCACCAAGCTCGACCTGAGAAATGCCTACCATCTGGTAGGCATTATCTGTTAAATAAGTTTGTCTTTGTGTACCTGGACGACATCAAGATTTTTTCCCGCAATCTTGAGGAGCACGTCACCCACATCCGGTCGGTTCTCCGCCGCCTCCTGGACAACTCCTTGGATCCAGCCAAGGTCTCTGCTGTGACCTCCTGGCCGGCTGCGCCTTTTTCTCTCGCAGCCTAACCCCCTCGGAGAGAAATTATGACATTGGCAACAGAGGCCTATGAGGAGGGGCGGCACTGGCTAGAGGGTACCAGGGTTCCGTTCGTGGTTTGGACCGATCATCGTAACCTTGAGCATATTCAGTCCACCATGAGGCTCAACTCCAGACAGGCCCGCTGGTCACTGTTTTTCGACCTGTTTAATTTCACCCTGTCCTATCGTCCTGGTTCTCGTAATGTTAAGCCTGATGCTCTCTCCCGACAGTTCCCCGAGTGCCCCGACGAGACGGTTGAACCCTCCACCGGCGTACCAGCGCCGTACGCCGGTGCCTGTCTACCAGACTGGCCACAAGGTCTGGTTCTCAAACCGTAACCTCTCCCTTCAGTTGGACAGTCGTAAGCTGGCCCCCAGGTTTGTAGGCCCCTTCCCCATCCCTCGTGTCATTAACCCGGAGGCGGTACGCCGTCGGTTCCCTGGGTCCATGAGGATCCACCCGACATTCCATGTCTCCAGAGTCAACCCCGTCCAGGAGAGCACTCTGGCTCCTCCCGTTCCGCCTCCTCCTCCCCGTCAGCTCGTCGACGGCGGTCCGGTGTACACTGTCCGGCGCCTCCTTCACTCCCACCGCCGTGGACGTGGGGTACAGTACCTGGTGGATATCGACCCCTCGCCTGCCCGACTACCCGCCCGGCGACGGTACCCCCAGTCTACCTGATTGCCTGCCGGTTTCCAAACTCTTCTCTGTCCCCGTTTACTCTGCCTGCCCGACCTTGATCATCTGTGCGATCGATGAAACCTTTGGACTGCCCTGTCACCAGCAGTCTGTGCACTTGGGTTCTGCCTAACCCCCCCGTTACAGATTTGTGTTTTGCGGACGTCATCACGGGACACTTTGTGCGACACACTCACCTAGGGGGATGGACAGAATAGGAAGTAAGATGAATGAGAGACGAGGAGTGAAAGTGAGAGAGGGGGGGGGCTTGGGGGAGAGAGATAGACAAGGAAAAACAAAAGAGGGAGGGAGAGTGTGAGCAAGAGAGAAGGAAAGGGAGGGAGTTAGGGATAAGTACATGGAAAGGCTGCGTATCGTCCTGGTTGAGATAGAACGAGAAAGACGGATAAAAAGAGAGAGAGAGCAAGTGAGCGAGGCAGAGCTATGGAGAGAGAAAGCGAGGTTGAGATGTATACAGAGAGGTAGACGGACAGAGGGAGAGAGACAGTAGGGTCCAGGTTGATTTATTAAAGAGAGGAGCGGCAGGGAGTGGCGCGAGCAAGCTCTGATTAACCATGGAGAGAGAGGACATTATCCACTCTATTGTTCATCCTCCGAGAGAGTGACAGAGAGACAGAGAGAGATGAAAGGAAGGTGATATCATCATTCACATGTCCCTCAGCTCCACGATGACATCACAGCTCTCAGGCGGCGCATTATCGTCTACGCCGGCGGCTCCACAGCGCAATGCAATAGCTGCATGTAGCCTATAGAGGGTGCTATCTACCATACAAGTGGAGTAGGTTGCGCTCTCCTTGAAGACCTCCCCTCACATGTGTAGTACATTCAGGCAATGAGCAGGTGGTGTAGATTCAACTGAGTGCCGGCCATTTTTTATTTTTTTTAGGGGAGGCATATATAGCAGTTCAGGCTGTCACTGTCTGGCACACACCATTCCCACTCACTCCTATCAGATTTTGGTAGTGGTGGTGGTTGCCAGAATGTTATTACCTCGTCACCCAAAATGGCCAATGAATCATACAATAGCATGTAGATATAAAACCAATAGAGCTAAACGCATATCCTTCGTTTTTTAAACTTGGGTTAGGCTTGTGCATTTCAAGATTTGACCAGGATCCATTCATAGCACTACAATGTTACAAACTACATTACTTATCATCTGAATTAAGTATGCTTTACCACTCTGAGGTCGGGTCAGTGTCCCAAAAAAGAAGATGGAGACATTTTCAAAAACAGTTATCCTGGAAAGCAGATTTAACAAAGATTTAGAAGTTAAAAGTTGAATATCTAAGATAGTCTCTGAAGGGGCTTACCCAGGGACAGCATTGGGTCTTGGAGAGTAGACCAGAGAGTACAGGACCTGGTCTATCTGATCTGATCTGACGGGGGGATCCCACAGGACGTTGAGAAACTTTCGGTTCTCTTAGCGAGAGATGTGGGTGGATAGTGAAGGTCATCCTGCCCTTCATTTGCTTCCCTCTGTGTTGTCTGAGCCGAGCGAATGGTCAGAGCTGAGGTGTTTTGAAACACAGAAACAGGAAGTGACCGATGGGAAGAGAGGACAGAAGAATACGTTTACAAAAACTTTAAACTTCCTGTTGTTCTGGTTCATTTTGTGATTTTTGGTGGGGATTTGTGGTCCCACCATGCAGGCTGGAGTAGGCTTCACTTCAAGACTCATTCTTAAAATGTGTTCCTTTTTCCAACCACTTCTAGGTTTCCTCAAACTGTCCCGGGCTGGGAGTATCATTCTCAAATAGTTATTTATTTGCTTGGATTACACATCATTACCTCCATCACTCTGTCTGGTCATTCTGCACCCTGGTAGAAGACCCTTAGTTTGTCCTCTTGATCGTGCTGAAGATCTCAACCTAGATCTCACTCTCAACATCAATAGTCTAACTTTAATGGAAACTTTCAGCAGAAACAGAATTAATTTGCGGAACCCATTCACAAGAAGCATGAAGCACTTTTAACTTACAATATAACAGCTGTGCCTGCTGGTTCCCTTTAATAGCTAATTTCTTAGCAATTATATTTGCATATTGGCAGAAAGTTCTCAGAGTGGCAGGGCTAGATTAACAGGAACAACTTAAGCAACAACTAGAATTTTTACACGTGGTTTTGAGGTGTGGGCTCGGGGCATTTGTGTGTCTTAGTCAAGGATGGCTAAGTAAGAAATGGCTTCCTGTCTACCACCTCAACCCCAGTATCTGTATGGCCAATGAGAGAGAGAGAGAGTTTTGAGTTTTTAAAACCGCTTATTTATTTACATATTTTTACAAAAACAAAAACAAAGACACACACAACACACAATAAAAAAAATAAAAACAAAAAGAAAAAAGAAAAAAACAGAAGAGACAAAAACCAAAAACAAACTAAAGCAACTGATCTGTAAAGGTAATGTCTGGGTCTTTTATAGAGAAAAGGATGCCTTCACTGTCCCAAACACCTTTAAACGTATCCACATCCTCCATCTTTGCGTAATAATTATATTCAAACCGTATCCGGGCTCTAACAAGACACTTGAAAATTGACACACAATCACGTCTCTGGCCTCCATCTGTCGTTTCCCTCCTGCTTAAATAAATGGCCATCTTGGCTTGACCAAAAAGAAAATTCAGGAGCTTGCCTTTCTTCTTTTTGTTTTTCCTATAGGAGAATCCAAATATGAACAACTGTTTACTAAATTTTTCTTTGAACAAAGACACAACGGACCTCAGGTTTTGGAACAGTGGAATCAGTCGTGAACAGTCAACAAAGCAGTGAAAAATGGTTTCCCTCAGGTTACAGAAGAGACACTTATCTGACACACTAGGGTTTAGAATAGAGACAAAACCATTGACTGCTATGATTCCATGTAAAACACGCCAATGCAAGTCCCCAATGTTTTTTGTGACTGGAGCCTTGTACAGTGTACTCCATGCTGGTTTGACCTCAGCTTTTACTCTGAGATGATCCCTCCAGGGAGTGTCAGTCTTGCCTTTAAGTTTTTCCTTATTTAAAGCTTTCACACATCCCATGTAAAGGGACTTTCCACTCGCAGAGTCCATGGACATCCACTCCTGCCTGTCCAGCAGAGGCCCCAAAGCCTCACAGTCCTTCCCAAAAGGCCGGATGCATATCTTAGGGAAAGGGTCACTATGATCAGGTGTTAAGTCTCCTTTAAACCATCCAGTCAGAAGAGCTCTGTCTTCTGAGGACAAGGCCTTCTTAAAACCGTCCAGTCTACGTCCCACCACACGTGTGGATCGGACTGCCAGTCTTCCTGCCACGTTTTCTGCATTGTCCACCTGAGCACCAGCCAGCTGCAACAACTCCTGGACAGTTGTTATCTCCTTCTCCTTCAGTAATCCAGTCATGTTTGGCACCTCCTCCCATGCAGTCGCTAGACGAGCCCCCTTTAGAATGGGCTCCCTTAGCAGCCAGTACAAAGAGGATGTGGCTTCTAAGCAACCAGCCTCCATCACACTCCATGTTTTCAAAACACTTAGATAAAAAGGTGGCAAAACATTTAGATTGAAGCAAGAACAGTCCAGAGAAAACAACGTTTTTCCAAAACCTAAACCTCCAACCCAACCAAAAACAATTCCAGCTACTTGTCTCCACGGCAGATTTTGGGGTCCGTATAGAAAGCTTTGTAAAAACTGTAACCTGAAAGCTGCTTTCCTGCTTGCTAGACTTGCTATGCCCTGTCCTCCCTCTTCTTTAGGTAGAAATAATATGCTTTGTGGGACCCAATGGAGCTTGTCCCAAAAAAAGTCAACAATAATACTCTGCAATCTCCCCCAAAAGACCTGCAGGAGGCTCCAACACAGCTAGCTGGTGCCACAGAGAAGAGGCCACCAGGTTGTTAATAATGATTGATCTGCCTCTGTATGACATCCTGGGCAAGAGCCAGCGCCACCTCCCCAGCCTGCCCTCCATCTTCTCCACCACTCCCTCCCAGTTCCTTTTCTCTGCAGAGTCATCACCCAGTTGCACTCCCAGATACTTGATGCCATGTCTTTCCCAGAAAATCCCATCAGGTAACTTAGGTACCCTCCCATGCCAATTTCCACTTAAAAGAGCACTGCTTTTAGCCCAGTTGACCTTTGATGAAGACATATTTTCAAAGGACTCTATAATCTTCATTAATTTTTCCACATCACCATCATTATTTACTGCCACAATAATATCATCAGCATATGCCGACAGATGCAACGGTACACAATCTACAGACAGTTTTACCCCACTCAAGGCTTTCCTTATTTTTGACAAAAAGGGTTCTATAGCTAAGGAGTATAGCATGCCTGACAATGCACATCCCTGGCGAATACCTCTCTTGATTGCAAAAGAGGCAGTTAAGCCACCATTTATTTTGAGCACGCTTTCAATTTGATTATAGAGGACTTTAATCTTGTTGGTAAAAACAGGAGAGAAACCAAAAGCACCCAACGTTTCCCAAAGATACTGATGTTCCACTCGATCAAAAGCTTTTTCCTGATCTAGGGAAATCAGACCGAAATTCAAGCCTAAGGTTTTGGAGATCTGTAGGTAGTCTCTTATTAAGGAGATGTTGTCTTTTAGCGACCTGCCAGGGACACAGTAAGATTGGTCGATATGAATTACATTTCCAATTACTCTTCTCAGACGGTTTGCTAGTGCTTTTGATAAAATTTTATAATCCGCACATAGCAGACTGACCGGCCTCCAGTTTTTAATTTCTGACAGGTCTCCCTTCTTAGGTAGCAGAGTGAGGACTGCTCTACGACAGCTTAGAGGAAGCTTTCCTGCAGCCAAGCTGTCATTTATGACTTCTAGCAAGTCCACCCCGATCGTGGACCAAAAACACTGATAAAAATCCACAGGTAGACCATCAATTCCTGGGGCTTTCCCATTAGCTGTGCTCATGAGCGCCCCCTGCAATTCCTGCAGAGACAGTGGTTGCTCTAATCTAGCATTGTTATCTTCTGACAGCTGAGGGAGCTGGTCAAAAAACAACTCTCCTCTCTGGTCAAACTCAGTGTACTGACAGTTATAGAGCTCTGTGTAAAAATCCACAGCCCTCTTTCTTACATCATCCGACTGAGTGAGCTCTATGCCGTCAGCTGATTGAATACAATGAATTATTCTGTTTTGGCCATTCTTTTTTTCTAAATTAAAGAAAAATTTTGAAGGAGCATCCATTTCTACTAGGTTTCTAAACCTAGATCGGACCAAAGCACCCTGGGCCCTTACTCCCAGCAGGTCTGCCAAAACAGCTTTTTTGTCTTTGAAAGCTTTAAGATGTGATTGGTCTCCAGTAGAATTACTCAATTCCTGGAGCTCCACAATACTGGTCTCTAGGTTTTTAATAGATTGAGCCGCCTCTCGAGTAACATTTAAGTTGTACTGTATACAAAACTGCTTAACCCGCACCTTTCCTAAGTCCCACCATTGCTGGAGGGATGAATGTTCATGCTTCTTACACCTCCATTCTTCCCAAAGAAAGGTTAAGCATTTCTTAAAAGTACAATCATTCAAAAGTGAGATATTAAAGTGCCAATAGGCACTTTTAGGTTTAACCCTGCTTATAAAAACAGTTCCCACCAACAAAAAGTGATCCGAGAAACCTACTGGACTCAAAAAACATTTTTTAAAAATCTGCAAATGATGATTAAAACAATAAAAACGATCTAATCTAGCCAGAGTAATATAATTATCTCTGGCATGAGACCATGAATATTGCCTGCAGTTTCCATGTTTGGATCTCCACACATCACTCAAATCATAGGTTGCAATAATTCTTTTTAGAAACTTCCTTGACTGTAAATTTGGCTCCAAATGATTCCTGTCTAAATCATCCACAGTGCAATTAAAATCACCCCCTAGGATTAGGAAATCAGTTTGAGCACAGCCTGAAAGAGTGTCTGCTAATTTATTTAAAAAACAACATCTTTCTTGTGGGCTAACAGGGGCATAGACATTTAACAATGTAAAGGTGCTTTTTTCATATCGTGCAGTGACTTTAAGAAGTCTTCCCTTTATAATTTCTTCACAGTCAAACGATACTGGCAAAAAGTTTTTTGCAAAGAGAATTGCCACTCCAGCACTCAAATTGCTATTGTGACTAAAAACGATATTGCCATCCCATTCTCGTTTCCACTCGACTTCAATGTCCGCAGTGGTGTGTGTTTCTTGTAAAAAAGAAATGTCTATGCCCTTTAATTTTACAAGTTCAAAAAACAAAGCTCTTTTTTTAGCATCTCTTGCTCCATTTAAATTAAGAGATGAGATTCTAAAACTAGCCATCAGTACAGCAAGAGTAATGAAACAATAAAAAAGTATCTCCTTACTCTTGACCATTGCTGATTTCTGCGTTCACTCTTTGCACAATCTTTC
Organism: Gadus morhua; assembly: GCF_902167405.1. Lineage (NCBI taxonomy): Eukaryota > Metazoa > Chordata > Actinopteri > Gadiformes > Gadidae > Gadus > Gadus morhua. The sequence continues at coordinate 3,786,773 of NC_044063.1, forward strand.
TGAGTCTATACACTTCCGTGTCCATAAGACCATCAGCGCCTCTGTGTCTGATCAACCATTTAGCTGATTCAACAAACAAAGAGCGGTTTGGGAAAACCTCCCCTACATTGACAGCCCGTCGTCCTTTCATCTTCTCGAGGAAACTACGAATTTGCTCCAAACTGTAGCCATTGGCTTTCTGACCATCAGCTAAAGATGAATCAGATGACTCTAAATCACTATCTGTGTCAGAGCCTCCATTTGTCCCACTATCCTGCACTACCTTTTTTTTTGACCTTATCCCTTTTGCTTGTGACCTTGTCTTTCTCTTTGTCCTTGGCACTTTAAACAAATTTTCCTCATCTCTTGTTCTTGTCTCCCCATCAGTTGTTAAAATATCAACGTTCATTTCCTCTTCATCCTCTCCCTCAACACTAGTCTGAGTGGGTGCACTTATGACTATATTAGACGAAGAAGTAGAAGCAGAGGGCTGCCCTCCCTCCTGCTGAGAATCTGTATTTGGCCGCTGGGCTGCGGCCTCCTCTGACCCCCCCTCACTGCCTGCCTGCTCCCCTGTTTCGGCAGCCACCACCTCTGCCACTACATCTGACCTCCCTTCTTCCACATCTACAACCTGGAGCACTGCCTCTGCCACTACATCCTGTCTCTCTACTACTTCAGCCTGTCTCTCTGCCTGTGCAGCCTGTGGCTCCTGGGCTTCCACCCCCTGCCTCTTTTCTGGACAGCCTCTCGCCAAGTGCCCCTCTTTCCCACAGCCAAAACACTTCATTGACTCAGTGGTTACAAAGATGGTGTAGTCAAAGCCATCGACTTTAAACTTCATCACCACCTTCAATTCATCATTATATTCGTTTTTAAGGATCATGTATACCTGCCTTCTGAAACCCACTAAATGTTTTACACGAGCTGACTTACAGCCGGAGGAAAGAAACTTCATTGCTGACACAATTTGCCCATGGCGTGACAGCTCCCTTTCCAAAGCCTCGTTGCTAATAAACGGAGGCAGGTTCGATAGAATTACTTTTTTTGCAGGATTAACCAGCGGGAAAACACCAATATGCGTATTTCTCAACACAATTCCCCGCTCCACCACGGTGTTCACTTTGTCCAGCGTGTCTACAAAAATAACAATCGCGCTGTTCATCCTGGATGCGGCTTTCATGCTGTCATATCCCACCAGTTCACCCACTGCCAGACAGCACTCCTCTACGGAGTATTCCGCTCCAACAGGGACTTTAAGCCCATGTCGGCGGGTAAGATTTTTAAAAGCCCCGCTACCCTTATTACTGATGCCGGCGGCCACCGCGTCCATTGCGACCGGGTAAAGACGCGATCAGCGCCCCCCCCCGCCGCGTGAAAACCTCCTGGTGCTTAAAACAACGTGAGGGAAAGGGACAGTGACCAATTGTGAGAAAACACCGGTGTATATTTACAGATACCTTGCTTCGGAAGAAAAACCATCCACTCCAACACGCTCCACACACTCGCTCAGCAAACACTCACGCATGCGCACGAGAGAGAGAGAGAGAGATGAGGAGGGGTATGGAGACCAGTAAGACAGCAACTGTATGTACAGCTACAGTGATCTGTGGTGATGATGATGATGATGGTGATGATGATGATGATGATGTGTCTGGAAGATACTGAGAGAATTATTGAACTGCCCTCCACTATTTCCTGATTACAGGGACCTGAGTACACAGATGTGTGTTTAGGTCCAAGTCTTGAGGTCAACGATGTTAAAGATGCTAAAAGATGATATGTTTATATCAGTGATACAGCAGGATAATGCATGAGGAATTTGGATGATTCATATTACTGTTGACAGGGTTATGCACAATTTAAAGGTAAAGTGTGTAGGGTTTAGTGGTATCTAGTGGTCTAGTAATATTCAGTTGGTTATTCACCAACTGAATAACCCCCCTTTTTAATTAGTTACTTAATCTGATTGGTTGTCTGAGTTATTAGAACAATATATGGCTGGGCCCCTGTTTGGAAATTAAGCCAAACCAGTCACAAACCTAGAGATAAACTTTCCGAAGATATCATTTTAACATTTTATGAGACCAGCCTGCATGTTTCCACATTTTTCAAATACGTGTTTTTATGTATCATTTAGGTTATTTCTTAAACAGAACATAGCCTGGAAGCATGAAAAACACCATAAGCAGTTTAACTTACTCACTAAACATCATATACAAGCACTGAAAGAAGATTATGATAATAAAAAGCACACTTCTCGCGAGACATGTTTTCAAACACATTTGACCCTAATGCCGAAACACACGTAATATTACATTTTCCACTGAGAATAAAATAAATGTGAACCATGTTTGGTTATCAGTGATTGCGGCTCCCACATCATCCAACAAAGCAATTATGATAGCAAGCGTTTTTTTTCTGGCAAGAAGAATATTCTTAGTGACTAACAAACAAAACAAACTATACAAATGCTGAACGAAGATTATGACAATAACATACAATTGTATTGCTAGAAATTGTATTAAAACCCATTTAAAGCTGAATCTATTTAAAAATAATGCATTTTCTGGGACATATATTTGATGGTGGTATACAACTCTGACATCAGTTTACTGTCGCTGAAAAGTAAAAAAAAACATAGAGAAGTTAAGCAACTCTAAAAATTCTACACGGTTTATAAATGACTTGATGAGGAAGTCTCAAGCCACAAAGATTATCTTTGGAGAACTATCAGGAGTGCTTACTCAGGGACAGCCTTGGGTCTTTTAAGGTTGATGGCAGAGTAAAGGACCTGCTCTGTATGATCAGACTCTACCAGAGAACCAGCAAACCCACCAGCCACTTCCTGGTTCTTAGAGCGAGAGATGTGGATGCTGGCATAGTGAGGGTCATCCTGCTCTTCTATTGGTTCTCTCTGTGCAGCAGAAGCCGAGCGATTGGTCAGAGCTGAGACGTTGTCATACACAGGACACGGAGGAGACTGACGGGGAGAGAGGACAGAGTAGTACATTTAGAAAACACTTTACTCTCAAATGGCTCTTCAGAAGCTCATGTTTTTATGGTTCATTTAGAGACCGTTGCCGGTGACTGAAGTGGTTCCACAGTGAAGGCCGCTGCAGGTTTCACTTTAGGACTTTCCTTCTTGAACATATTCCTCTTTCTAATCATTGCTAGGTTTCAGTGGCAGTTGAGCTTATAGGATTGTTCTTAAACGTGGAAAAATCCACATCTTTGTTTGCTTGGATTAGACATCAATAACTTCTAATACTACTCATATACTTCTCATTCTGCTCACTGGCAGAAGTCTCTCAGTTTGTCACCTTGATCTCAGCCTAGGTCGCACTCAATATATATATATTAGTGCTGTCAGTTAAACGCGCTATTAACGACATTAACGCAAACCAATTTTAAAGGTGTTAAATTTTTGGAACTCAACCACATCACAGTGGATTTTTTTTTCTTTGGGTCCAAACAAAGAAGCAGTAGCCTGACTGCTATGTTCAAGGCAATATGTTTGTATGTTCATCGTTTAATTGCACTATAGGCTTTTTTTGTATCGTCCTGCCTGCCTGCCACCCGCTAACCGTGACAACTTGTCTGGGATGGTACTCGTAAAGTTATTTATGGTATAATTGTATGACCACGGATATCAGCAATGGCCTTGCCCACAATTTAATTTGCCACATAACGTCAGCTACAGCTGTATGGGTAGTCAACTTATTTAATGATAAATTAGGAATTCTAGCAATTAGAAATGTAACAATAAGTTAACAAATGTTGATGCTATTTCATTAGAATGAAATGAACGTGAATAGACGTGACTAAACAAAAGGTGAATAGAACTTTAATGCATAACCTCGTCCATGAAAACGTTTCTATCTAAGAGTCACGTTAGTATTATAAAAAAAGCATTCATGCAATTTGATTTTGATCCCCTTGCGTGGTGGTTCCCCTTTAAAGCTAATCTCTTGGGCATTGTGTCTGCATATTGTATCTACTCGGGCTATTTCCACTACCCAGCAATGGATAGTGGAAGGAGTAAAGGAGACATAGTAAGAAGTAGCTTCCTGTCTCTCACCTCCTGCCTGGTATCTGGCCTTCCTCCCTGGCCACGCGCTTTCCTAGAAGCCCTCTTTCTTCTGGGGAAGAGAACAGAGAGATAAGAAGAAGAAGAAGAAGAAGAAGAAGAAGAAGAAGAAGAAGAAGAAGAAGAAGAAGAATGAGAACTAACCTCATCCAGAGGAAGATGAGGAACAATATGGTGGCCAGTAAAACAGCTACAGTTCCTGCAGCCACAGTTGTAGGTAATGATGATGGCGTGGCTGAAACACAGTGATTTAACACTTGATTCATGTGAAGGATGAAATACTGTCCATATATATATTAGAGGCTAGATTTAAACAAATTCCAATTGATGAAAATAAATTATGGATGCTCTTACTCTAGAGTACACTGGAGATACATATAACTAGAGTGCTTGTACAGCACCAAAGTTAATAAAAAAGATAATTTAAGTCAATCACAAATTGAATAGAGCCGTTGCATGAGTCTGTGTCTTACTATCGATGGTGCTGGTACTCAGGTATTATTCAAGTGTTTGGTCAGTCTTGAAACAATGTGCTATTTTAAAGGAACAATTACCTGCCACATTAAGGAACATCAAAGTTGAATTCTTAAGTCCAACTGCATTACGAGCTTCACAGTAATAATTTCCTCCAAGCTCAGGTGTGATGTTACTGATGGTGTAGTTCTCTCCTAATTCCTCCACTGAGCCTCCATGTTCCCTGAACCAGGTGTAGTCAGCTGCTGGGTTGGCATCACTGCTGCAGCTCAGAGTCACTGAACCTCCCTCCTTTATTTCACCAGGGGGTCTCACGCTCACTGAGGGGGTCTTTGGAGCGTCTGTCATAAGCACAATGATATATATTCACATCCTAAAGATAAGAAACCGTGTACATAACTGCAATGTCAGCGGGAAACATAATGATATTTCGATTAATATAATAACACTGTGACTCCTAGCCTCTTAAGACCCGGCAGTATTTTGGTTTTTTTCGCCTATACACATACCCAAATGGAAAAGCTTATAACACAGTAACCCTAAGTCCTAGATGGATGTATGATACTTCATTTGAAAGCTGACAAGCTCTAGTTTCTGTAGATATGTATTTGGCATGTATCATACACACAACCTAAATGACATCAGTTCAGACATGGCTCTAAAGCAATAATTTTGTCTTCGAAAATAATAGCTCATAATTGAACTACAATAACTAGGATGTGCTTTATATGTAAGGCATATGGCAATATGCCAAATACCTTCTACATCATGCCAACTACACCTGGAAGAAATTTTGGAGTTCTAGGCCTAAACCTTGGGGAGTTAATGGAGTTTTTATGGTGTGTTGTCACTGGCGGCACAAACCTCTCCAAAATGTCTCCAAATGGCCAAATTGTGCCAAATGCATTTACTCTACTTCTGTGACACTGGAAACATTACTGAAGCATTTTGGTGACTATAAAACCTTTCTCCGTGATTCAAAACTAAAATTCTTTCACACATTCATATTGAGATATTGGCCATATCATGAAAATATGACAAGAACTAAATATGAACAATATATGCGCAAAATATGCGCAAAGTGAGTCGTCTTCCGTGTTGACGCAGCTTTATATCTCGGCTCATACGTATCACAGCTGGACACGCCTAGCAGCGTTGGAAAGGTAAACTCATTGGCTAGAAGCCCAAGTGATTGACATATCAATAGCCAATACGCTGTCCCTATACCAAAGCCGCGTAACAAAGTAAACAAAGCCCATTGGCCCTTCGAACTGGGAGCGCTCCATCTACTTCACGGGCTGTACCGGAGTGAAAACTGAACAGAAAAAGACGGGGACACTTTTATTTTGTAGCCAGCAAAGTGATGAAAACAAGCATATCCAACAACTGCATGCTGGAGCTAGAGAAAATATCGATACAGCTGCGAACGTCTGTATGTTAGTTGACGAACAAAGTTTGGAGATGGTAAACAAATGGACTTTACACGACGATATTCACAAGCTGGAATAATTTTATGAAAAACCATTTGGATGCTTTTGATCAGTGGATTCTCACGGACAATTGGAATATAAATAATTGAGGAATGGACACATATTACGGTTCTCAGATTGCTTCAAAGGTAGGGAGTCACTCTGTTTTCTGGCATTTCCGGTTTACCATGCTGGTTAATATCAATATTAAAGGTTTTGTGCTCATGATTTATAAAAAAAAACAACCGGATGAATAAATTGTGGAGATTCTACCCTTTCTAACGATGTATAGAATGTCTGTAATGATGAAAGTTGAAGCGGGTTATGTCGCTGCGTAGTGGAAACATGTGGTCAACATCACAAATCGCCCACCGGTGGGCGAATGGGTCTTAAGAGGCTAGGTTACCAGGCATATAGCAATATATGAATAGCAGCTAAACAATTTGCAATACTGGATATAGCAAATAGTACCGTTTTCCTTTGTTAGTGACAATAGGAGCAGGGGTCGCTTCCAACCGTGTATGTTGGAGTCCTGCTTTGGATATATATTTGTTTCCTTGATTTGAACAGATTTCCTTTGCAGCTTGACCTCCTTCCATTCATGTTAATAAATTATTTTACTTTACCAAAAATATCAGCATTTATGTTGTCTTCCCTTTCCCTAGCGAGGAACGTAACATTATTATTGTTTTTTGCACCCACACAGGACATCTATGAAAACCGAGTTGGAGCCCAGATATCCATATTGGTTCTCTGCTTGGCAGCGGTACGTTCCCCTGTCTTTAGAGCTGACTGGGTCCAAGGTATAAGGTCGCCTTGGTTCCCAGAGCAGAGGTTGGTTGTCCCTGAACCAGGTGTAGTCAGCTGCTGGGTTGGCATCACTGCTGCAGCTCAGAGTCACTGAACCTCCCTCCATTATTTCACCAGGGGGACTTGATATCACAAATGTGGGGTTAGGCCTTAAAAGGCCCATCACCTCAAACATGATGTGAATGATGATATAAAGAAGATGTTTTTACAGAGTAAATGGAATGCAGGACGAATTGAGATGGTTCATCTTAATTTTGACATGGTTGTACAAACTTCAACATCTGTGTTATGATGTTATCCTGTTTGTTCTTTTACTCACATTTCACATCAATAGAGATGGGGGACGAAGTTTTTGTCCCTAGGTCATTCTTAGCTGTGCAGAGATATTGTCCAGAGTCAGAAGACTGGATGGGATGAAAGGAAAGCTGTTGTCCTTGGACACTGTGTCCGGGGGAATGATCTGTAGGAACCTTGGTCCAGGTGTACTTTGCTACTGGGTTGGCCTCGCTGCTGCAGGTCAGATTCACTGAACTGCCCTCCTTTATTACACCAGGGGGAGTCCATCCCACTGAGGGGGTCTCTGGAGCGACTGTTGACAGTTATATTTCATTAGTTATTGAACAAATGTTATTATTAACAAATGGTATCAGTAGTACCAGTAGCCTACCCTGTACTACTGGTAGGCCTACCCTGAGGCTGAAGCCTGCTTCAACATGGACGATAGTTCTTCATTAATACTTAAACTGCATGTACTTTGTTACACTAAAGACCCATTACGTCTAGCCTAGGTGTACTGTGGCGCTCTTACACACTGATGGAGAGGGGAGATGTTCGGATCCTCGAACAGCACATGAAGACCTGTATTCAGAGTTAATGTCGAACCAGTCCAACCTTCCGTGATTTGGTTGAGTTCCATCCCTGTACCAGATGTATGTAACATAACCAGTACGATGACACATACTGTGACATTCCAGCCGTACCCTGTTAGGACTGGAAGGAGGAATGACCACTTTCACCTGGAGATCTGGACCAGGGAAGAAATTACACAAAATGAATAAAAAAAATAGGGTTAGGGTTATAATAAAAAAAAAAGCTTGTGCATACGCAGACATGCAAACACGCACACGCATACATGCACACGCACACACACGCACACACACACACACACAGACACACGCACACACACACACACACACACACACACACACAGACACAGACACAGACACACATGCACAAACAGTTTAATAGATTCATTAGCGATCAATGTTTACCTGTCACAGATAACTTCACTCCAGGGGCACCACTATATTTCCCTCCTTTGTTTGTTGTAATCCTAAACTTGTACTCAGCAGAGTCACTCTGTGTCAGGTTTTTGATTCTCAGTGTACAAGTTCCAGTACAGCTGCTGGAAGGCCAGATACAGCTGTGCTCAACACAGCTGTATTTAACACGACCTGTATAGTCTGTATCATCTCTCAGATCAACTGGCTTATTGTGTTTGTTAGTAAACCACCATTTTTTCTCCACTGTATTTGCGTAAGGGTATTTATAATTGCAGCGGATGTCAAATGTTGATCCTCTCAAAGCGCAGATATTACTAGATGGGTAAGTAACTGCCCAGTTAGGGTCACCCTGTAATGCTGTAAAAAACCAACACATTGACAATGATGATTAGGATGAAATGCATGATCACAAGATACAGATGAGATGGAGGCTAGGTGCAGCTCTGACTAGAGATACATGCTGAACACTGAGCTGTCAGAGTAACGTTCAAAAACATAATTTGACACCAACATTATGCAGCTAGTGAAGAGCTAGTGATACCCCTAGTGATAAACACAGTGAGACAGCTAGTGAAACTCCTATAGCTATAGCATGGAGCCATCATCTCACATCTCATCAAGGGATTCAGGGCACAAACACACAATACAAGGCAGGTGACCAATGCTGACTTCTAACATAACTTCACAGTCTCACCTAAGACTAAACTTTAAATAGGAACTAAATTAACCCGTCAATGTTGTACTGAACACATTGACGGGTTCATTTGGTCAACAAGCCTGTTTAAAATCTCAAATGCAACGCTACAATATTCAGTAAAAAATAACATATTTGTTATTTAAAACCAGTCAATACTCTAGATGTCATTAGATAAATTCACAACATGTTGTTTCACCCTCTCTTCATTCGGGTTGCTTGTCATGTTACCCTTTGAAACAGATCAACTTAATGTTCACAACGTAAATGTACAAACCTGGTACTGACAGAAGTAAAGCTACAAAGCCTCTTGCAGCTGTTCTAAGATTCATAATTTGTTTCTCTGAGGGCGTTGTTCTACAGATATAAACAAAATATGTATTAATTTAAACTAACAAAATACATAGTCCTACTTTTTGTATTCATTTTATCCCATTAATTGGTTATTGTGCTTGATACAGGAATGTTACTTTCTTAAATAAACAAGTACAATTCAAGTAAAAAATATTCTTACCGTAGAGGAGGTAGCTGATGTGACAGAAAAAGTCAGTGGAAACGTCTTTGCCTGCAGTTTAAGATAATAACTCGAACAAATGTGTTCAAGCTCTTCCTTCCTCTTTACACAGTTAATATGAACTGCATGAATACCGTGCACTGCTGGGCCTCAGAGACAAATGCAAAGTAGGAAGAGGATATTCACCCAGACCACATTAAACAGGCAGTGCAGTTTATCAGCTACCCTGAAAATAACTAGTTGTCACCTACAGTTGACCAGCGGGGAACATATATAGCATTGATGTATGAATATAGTCATATTATATAGGATATAGATGTAGAATATATAGAATAAAGATATTTGATATAGGATAACGTTTGATGTAGAATAAAGCCTACAGAAGATATAGAATGTAGATATAATATATAGAGGTAAAATAAAGAATATAGGGGTTGAATATCGTATATATTTAGATTATATATAGTTGGTAAATATTGATAAAGGTACGATCATATAGATATATATTATACTTAAAATGCGTCAATGTGATTATCTACTGCCACATAGTGGTGAAGGTTGTGATCTGCATTACTTTACAAACGTTTGGAATGTATTCATCATCAACACGTTTATTTTTTAATTGTACTAAAATACATGAATACTCAATGGAGAACTTGGACAGGATACTGAGTATTTCTGTGCCCGTAAAAAAGGCTGCCGGAGGTCAAAATACACATTCTTCCTGATATATATTTATTCAACAAGATTAACATTCATACACATAAACGATTGCCCTATTGAGGAAAATAGAGAGGTTGAAATTGATCAGAGCTGTACATTATCAATATCAGAAAAAAACTGACTAAACTGTGAAAAGCGTTGGCCATGTTGGTCAGTTGGGTGGGTAAACCTTCTAGAATCATTGGGGCTTTGTGGACACAATGGATATTTATTATTTATTTACTAGAAATAGATGCATTAAGTTGCCATGATTTTCGAAGCCTCTAAAAGAGGTTTACCCACCCAACTACCCAGTATGGCCGACAGGTGAATAAGTTCTCCTCACAGCGGTTAAAAGAGTGTCATTGTATGAAGCAACCAGGTTGTGTGCCATGCTGAAGGATACATTTAAACTACACACAATTTCTATGTCATCTGGACTTTTAGTGTGAAGCTGTGATTCATCTGGCCACCCCTGTCTGGGATTGAACCAACTCCCTTTCCATACAGGCTAGACTGGTCCGGTCACTAACTGATCCAGTCCATCTGACGCGGTTAATATCTCCGGTTCTTTTACTTCCCACAGACAACTTGTGAGGCGTCCCTAGATGGATTTAAACTTTAGTTTGAGACACTTTATTATTTCTCCCCACTGGCTATCAACGAAACGCCCTACGCACACCTCTTCTTGTGCTCCTCACAATTGCAGCAGTTGCAAACCAGTTGAAGTCCGTCCCCTTGTTCACGTGTCTACCTGTCCGCCTGGCCACTCGTAAAGGCCAGGCCTAACTCCCTGGCTCCCCCTGGTGGAGGGACATGGTGTAGAACACAGCAGTTGCAAACCCTCCCCTTGCCCACGTGCCCAGGACTTAATTATTAAAGAATCATTGATAATTAAAGTAATAATAAAATACCCTCATACCCCAAAGTAGTTGTTGGGCACAAAGCCCTCGCGGCCGCAGAGCGAGGCCCACCACCAGTCCACCCCCTGGGCCTTCTGCAGGATGGTCACCATGTCCCCCTCATTGAAGCCCAGCTCGTCAGCGGCCTGCCCCTGGTAGCTCCACAGGGGGTACAGCACGCCGCTGTTGTCGGCTCCCATCGCCTCCTCCACACCTGGAGGGGGAAGGGGGGGGGGGGGGGGGGGGGGGGGTCAGGGGTCAGCTGGTCCCACATCCCACAGCAATGTATCTGTGTGTGGTTGTGTTCTGTGTGTCCATCTGTGTGTTTTCGTTGTGTTGTGAATCCCGTGTGTATCTCCATTTGGTTGATGTGTTGTGTGCTGCGGGTGGATCTGTGTGTGGATGTTATGTTGTGTGTCATGTGTGTGTATCTGTGTGTTAATGTGTTTGGTGCTGTCTGTGTATCTGTGTGTGGTTGATTTTTGCTGTTTTGTGTGTATCTGTGTGTTAATGTGTTTGGTGCTGTCTGTGTATCTGTGTGTGGTTGATGTGTGGTCTTTCATGAGTTAATGACCTTTCATGGTGGAGTGGAGAGACATCTGGGGTATTGTGCATCAGAGATGTCGTTTGTTTATCCGAATGACCTCTGGAATGGTCCTTTTTGTTATTTGTAATCCTATTTATCTATTTCATTATTTATTTGTGTTTTGTGGACGTCATCACGTGACACTTTGTGCGACACACTCACCTTCCACCTGGGATTATTCTGGATGATGTCATCGCTGGGACAGAGGGACGGGGGGGGGGATAGAGGTATGACGGGGGAGAGGTAAGGGGCAAAAGGAGAGGAGATGAGGAAGGGAGAGGGGGGAGAAGAGGAGGAGAGGAGGAGAGGAAAGGATCGCAGCATGGTGCATCGAGGGAGATGGACAGAATAGGAAGTAGGATGAATGAGAGACGAGGAGTAAAGGTGAGAAAGAGGGAGACGGGGGGGGGGGGGGGGGGGGGTGATGGATAAGGAAAAACAAAAGAGGGAGGGAGAATGTGTGAGAGAGCGAGAGAGAAGGACAGGGAGAGAGTTAGGGACACTTCCTTTATGGCATCATCTCTTACATAAAACACTACCATGCAAAATGAAGACCGTGTGTGAGAACAGAAACACAAAACACACACACAAATACATTCACGTGGCTGCTCTGTGTTTAAAAACGTCCCTACACAGCCTTCGTGTCCCTCGGGTGCCCTGCTCGCCACAGTAGGAAGGTGACATCATCCTCCTCATCATCCTCATGTCCCTCAGCTCCACGATGACATCACAGCTCTCAGGCGGCGCATTATCGTCTACGCCGGCGGCTCCACAGCGCGTTGGTCCCTGACACCTTTTTCAGGGCTTAAAATCCATCTTCAGTACTTCATGGTACATTAATAATAACACATTATTTAGTGTGTGTGTGGGGGGGGCCTACGAGTTGTTTGTACATTTCAAATGAATTTTTTAAAGGTGACACATTATACCACCAGGTGTGAGTGTGATTAGCTGTTACAAGCCGTTTTTAGAATTGGCCTATTCTGACATCACAAAGGGGCGTGTCAACCTAGATCTATGACGGATAGATGAGCAACGTTTGCTACAGTCCACTTTGTGGTCTGGTAGACTGATCTATCTAATGGTCAGAGCTGAGGTTTTTTGAAATAGAGAAACAGGAAGTGACCGATGGGAAGAGAGGACAGAAGAGTACGTTTACAAAAACTTTTAACTTCCTGTTTTTCTGATTCATTTCGTGATCTTTGGTGGGGATTTGTGGTCCCACTTTGGGCTTTGATTCAAGACTCATTCTTCAAATGTGTTCCTTTTTCTAACCACTTCTAGGTTTCCTACAACAGTCCCGGGCTGGGAGTATCATTCTCAAATAGTTATTTATTTGCTTGGAATACACATCATTACTTCCATCACTCCGTCTGGTCATGTTCCCCTTAATAGCTAATCTCTTAGCAATTATATTTGCGTATGGCAGAAAGTTCTCAGAGTGGCAGGGCTAGATTAACAGGAACAACTAAAGCAACAACTCAAATTTTTACACGTGGTTTTGAGGTGTGGGCTCGGGGCATTTGTGTGTCTTAGTCAAAGATGGCTAAGTAGTATCTGGCCTTCCTCCCTTGGCACATGGTATCTGGAAGCCATCTTTCTTCTGTTGAAGAGAACAGAGAGATAAAGAAGCAACAGGAGAAATGTATGGCCAGAGAGAGAGAGAGAGAGAGAGAGAGAGAGAGAGAGAGAGAGAGAGAGAGAGAGAGAGAGAGAGAGAGAGAGAGAGAGAGAGAGAGAGAGAGAGAGAGAGAGAGAGAGAGAGAGAGAGAGAGAGAGAGAGAGAGAGAGAGAGAGAGAGAGAGAGAGAGAGAGAGAGAGAGACTTATCACCTTATCCAGAGGAAGATGAGGAGGGGTATGGGGACCAGTAAGACAGCAACTGTATGTACAGTGATCTGTGATGATGATGATGGTGATGATGATGATGATGATGATGATGTGTCTGGAAGATACTGAGAGAAGCATTGAACTGCCCTCCACTATTTCCTGATTACAGGGACCTGAGTACACAGATGTGTGTTTAGGTCTAGGTCTTGAGGTCAAAGATTTTAAAAGATGTTAAAGATGCTAAAAGATGATATGTTTATATCAGTGATACAGCAGGATAATGCATGAGGAATTTGGATGATTCATATTAATGTTGACAGGGTTATGCAGACTTTAAAGGTAAAGTGTCTAGGGTTTAGTGGTATCTAGTGGTCTAGTAATATTCAGTTGGTTATTCCCCAACTGAATAACCCCCCTTTTTACTTAGTTACTTAATCTGATTAGTTGTCTGAGTTATTAGAACAATATGTGGCTGTGCCCATGTTTGGAAATCAAGCCAAACCAGGAACGAAACAAGAGAACAGGAGATCAGGAATGGTATCAACACATTTTAATGCCGAAACCATCGTAATATTGCATGTGTTGCAATGATTTATGATGACTATATGCTCTGTAAGGTGACCTTGGGTGTCTTGAAAGGCGCCTCTAAATTAAATGTATTATTATTATTATTATTATTATTATAGTTATTTTATGACACCAGCCTGCATGGTTCCATATGTTTGAAAAAAGTGTTTTGTAAGAACATAAATCATTTAGGTTATTACTTAAACAGAAAATAGCCTGGAAGCATGAAAAACACCATAAGCAGTTTAACTTAAACACTAAACATCATATACAAGCACTGAAAGAAGATTATGACAATAAAAAGCACATTTCTCGCGAGACATGTTTTCATTTAGGGGAGGCATACATAGCAGTTCAGGTTGTCACTGTCTTGCACACACCAATCCTACTCACTCCTATCAGATTTTGGTGGTGGTGGTGGTGGCGGCCAGAATGCTATAACCTGGTCACCCAAAATGGACAATGAATCATACAATAGCATGTAGATATAAAACCCGTAGAGTTAAACGCGTATCCTATGTTTTTTAAACTCGGGTTAGGCTTGTGCATTTCAAGATTTGACCAGGATCCATTCATAGCACTACAATGTTACAAACTACATTACTTATCATCTGAATTAAGTATGCTTTACCACTCTGAGGTCGGGTAAGTGTCCCTGAAAAGAAGATGGAGACATTTTCAAAATCGGTTACCCTGGAAAGCAGATTTAACAAAGATTTAGAAGTTAAAAGTTGAATATCTAAGATAGTATCAGAAGGGGCTTACCCAGGGACAGCATTAGGTCTTGGAGAGTTTACCAGAGAGTACAGGACGTGATCTATCTGATTTGATCGGAAGGGGGGATCCAACAGGACGTTGAGGCACTTTCGGTTATCTTAGTGAGAGATGTGGGTGGATAGTGAAGGTCATCCTGCTCTTCCTTTGCTTCCCTCTGTGTTGTCTGAGCAGAGTGAATAATCAGAGCTGAGGTGTTTTCAAACACAGAAACAGTAAAGAACAGATGGGAAGAGAGGAAAGAAGAGTACGTTTACAAAAGCTTTTAACTTCCTGTTTTTCTGATTCATTTTGTGATCTGGTGGGGATTTGTGGTCCCACCATGCAGGCTGCTGTAGGCTTTGATTCAAGACTCATTCTTCAAATGTGTTCCTTTTCTAACCACTTCAAGGTTTCCTCAAACTGTCCCGGGCTGGGAGTATCATTCTCAAATAGTTATTTATTTGCTTGGATTACACATCCTTACCTCCATCACTCCGTCTGGTCATTCTGCTCCCTGGTAGAAGACCCTTAGTTTGTCCTCTTGATCGTGCTGAAGATCTCAACCTAGATCTCACTCTCAACCTCAATAATAACTTTAATGGGAACTTTCAACAGAAACAGAATTAATTTGCGGAACCCTCTCACAAGAAGCCTGAAGCACTTTTAACTTACAATATAACATAGCTCTGCCTGCTGGTTCCCCTTAATAGCTAATCTCTTAGCAATTATATATGCGTATGGCAGAAAGTTCTCAGAGTGGCAGGGCTAGATTAACAGGAACAACTAAAGCAACAACTAGAATTTTTACAGCTGGTTTTGGGGCGTGGGCTCGGGGCATTTGTGTTAGTCAAGGATGGCTAAGTAAGAAATGGCTTCCTGTCTCCCATCTCCACCACAGTATCTGGCCTTCCTCCCTGGGCACATGGTTTCTGGAAGCCATCTTTCTTCTGGTGAAGAGAACAGAGAGATAAAGAAGCAACAGGAGAAATGTAGAGAGAGAGAGAGAGAGAGAGAGAGAGAGAGAGAGAGAGAGAGAGAGAGAGAGAGAGAGAGAGAGAGAGAGAGAGAGAGAGAGAGAGAGAGAGAGAGAGAGAGAGAGAGAGAGAGAGAGAGAGAGAGAGAGAGAGAGAGAGAGAGAGAGAGAGAGAGAGAGAGAGAGAGAGAGAGAGATTAGCAGGGGTATGGGGACCAGTAAGACAGCAACTGCATGAAGACACTGTGCGTACAGCTACAGTGATGATGATGATGATGATGATGTGTCTGGAAGATACTGAGTGAAGCATTGAACTGCCATCCACTATTTCCTGATTACAGGGACCTGATTACACAGATGTGTGTTTAGGTCTAGGTCTTGAGGTCAAAGATGTTAAAAGAGGTTAAAGATGTTAAAAGAGGATGATATGTTTATATCATTGATACAGCAGGATAATGCATGAGGAATTTAGATGATTCATATTAATGTTAACAGGGTTATGCAGACTTTAAAGGTAAAGTGTGTAGGATTTAGTGGTGTCTAGTGTGATGGAAAATCTACATGTTACGTTCAGGTTCTTCTAAAATGTAAATCTTAGTGTTTCGTGTGACGTAATCTGGTTTCACATTCCATTCTTGGAATCTTGCTATTCTGCAGGGTCTTCTAAAATGTAATTCTTAGTGTTTCATGTGATGTAATCTGGTTTCACATTCCGTTTCCGTGTTGTATGTAGTTTGGTTTGGGCCTGTTTTACTTGACCCCCTGGGGAGCGTAGAGAAGCAAAGGGTGATAAGGAACAGCCTCAACCACCTTCTTAACCTCTGAAGAAACTTCAATCAATAGATTAACATCTGGTTAACAAAGGCTTTTGGTTTATTGGAGGCCAACTGCCCTCAAGGATCCGATCTAAGTGTATGAAAGCTCCTGACTTTAGCTTCTCAGCGGACTTCTCCCCAGCGTACCTTGAGTATGAAGTAACACGCAAAGAGAAGCTCCCATCTGAGGCCTCAGATTATTGTAATGTATGCCTGTTATGTTGTTTGTTGATGCATGTTGTGATGTATCTTTGTTCGTACTTTTATTACAAATATATGTAACCAGCAATTGCCTGCAAGTATTGTGTGCTTTTTGCATCTAAATATCTCATCTGCTTAGACGCAATATCTGAAACAGAAATTGCCACGACACTAGTAATATTCAGTTGGTTATTCACCAACTGAATAACGCCTCTTTTTACTTAGCTACTTAATCTGATTGGTTGTCTTGTCTGAGTTATTAGAACAATATATGGCTGTGCCCATGTATGGAAATCAAGCCAAACAAGTCACAAACCTAGAGATAAGGAGATCAGGAATGGTATCAACACATTTTAATGCCGAAACAATCGTAATATTGCATGTGTTGCAATGTTTTCTGGTTCTGCACTCCTTGGAGCTTGTACAGGCGCACTGATCACTCGTGTTGCCAGACATTTGTCGGAATCTTACGGAAAATTTTGCATAACTTTTCATAAGATATTATATGAAGGTTTTTTGAGACCAGCCTGCATGGTTCCAAATTTTTGAAATACGTGTTTTTATATATAATTTAGGTCATTACTTAAACAGAAAATAGCCTGGAAGCATGAAAAACACCATAAGCAGTTTAAGTTACTCACTAAACGTCTTATACAATCACTGAAATAAAAGCACATTTCTCGCGAGACATGTTATCAAACACATCTTAATTCCGAAACAAGCATTTAATACTGAGAACAAAATGAATGTCAACAAAATTTGTATACATTTGATGTGTAATTTTTGTGATAGCAGCACCCATATCGACCAACAAAGCAATGTTAGAAAGCGTTTTTTTGTGGCAAGAAAAATATAATTAGTAACTAAGCTACTAAACGATATATACAATCAATGAAAAGAGATTATGACGATAAAATACACATTTATTGCTAGAAATGTTATTAAAACCCATTTAATGCTGAATCTATATCAAAACTGGGCTGTTTATTTGATGGTGGTATCTGACATCAGTTTACTGTAAATGAAAAGAAGAAGTGAAAACGAGAAAGAGAAGTTAAGAAACTCAGTAAATTGCGGTTTATAAATGGCTTTGCCTCCACAAGCTGTCCATTGGGAGGATGAAGCCTCAAGCCTCAAAGTTTATCTTCGAGATCTATCAAGAGTGCTTACTCAGGGACAGCCTTGGGTCTTTTAAGCTTGATGGCAGAGTAAAGGACCTGCTCTGTATGATCAGACTCTACCAGAGCACCAGCAAACCCACGAGGCACTTCCTGGTTCTTAGAGCGAGAGATGTGGATGCTGGCATAGTGAAGGTCATCCTGCTCTTCTATTGGTTCTCTTTGTGCTGCAGAAGCCGAGCGATTGGTCAGAGCTGAGACGTTGTCATACACAGGACACGGAGGAGACTGACGGGGAGAGAGGACAGAGTAGTACATTTAGAAAACTCTTTACTCTCAGTTGGCTGGTCAGAAGCTGATGTTTTTATGGTTCATTTAGAGACTGTTGGGGGTGACTAGTGCTTCCACAGTGAAGGCCGCTGTAGGTTTCACTTTAGGACTCTTCTTCTTGAACGTATTCCTCTTTCTAATCATTGCTAGGTTTCAGTGACAGTTGAGCTTGTTCGTTCTTAAAGTGGAGAAATCAACATCTTTGTTTGCTTGGATTAGACGTCACAACTTCTATCACTCTTCTTCTTATTCCAAGTCTCTCCGTTTTTCAGCTTGATCTCAGCCTAGATCACACAGAAAGAACAGCTGATACAGCGGTAATAAGTTGTAGGCCTACTTTTTAATCAATGCATCTCCAAACACCATACAGCAATCACATATTTTCTTGACACAGACATCGTGTACAAGCCTATAACTTTTAGAATTGATGAGTATTTGTTTCTGAGAAAACATTGTTTTACCGCGGGTGAGTATTAAAAAGAATGAATGAATGCGGGCGAGCGTGTGTGTATGTGTAAAATAATTAATGAATGCGGGCGTGCGCGTGTGCGTCCATCTGTTTAAACACACGCAAACTAAACACGTAGGCCTAACGCATAATACGGTCCATGGCAATGTATATTAACGGGGGGACGCATGCATGTAAGGAACACAAGTCGATAACGATGATGCATACAATACTGGTAGGCTAAGAAACAATGTTTGTTAATGTATTGCGAATATCTCATCTCATCTCATCTTCGTCCGCTTATCCGGGGCCGGGTCGCGGGGGGAGCAGCTCAAGCAGGGGGCCCCAGACTTCCCTTTCCCGGGCCACATTGACCAGCTCTGACGGGGGGATCCCGAGGCGTTCCCAGGCCAGTGTTGAGATATAATCTCTCCACCTAGTCCTGGGTCTTCCCCGAGGTCTCCTCCCCACTGGACGTGCCTGAAACACCTCGAAAGGAAGGCGCCTAGTGGGCATCCTTACCAGATGCCCGAACCACCTCAGCTGACTCCTTTCTAAGTAAAGGAGCAGAGGCTCTAATCCGAGTTCCTCACGGATGGCTGAGCTTCTCACCCTATCCCTAAGGGAGACGCCAGCCACCCTTCTGAGAAAACTGATCTCGGCCGCTTGTACCCGCAAACTCGTCCTTTCGGTCATCACCCAACCCTGACCATAGGTTAGGATAGGAACGAAGATCAACCGGTAGATCGAGAGCTTTGCCTTGCGGCTCAGCTCTCTTTTCGTAACAACGGTGCGGTAAAGCGAACGCAATACCGCCCCCGCTGCTCCGATTCTCCGGCCAATCTCACACTCCATAGTACACTCACTCGCGAACAAGACACCGAGGTACTTGAACTCCTTCACTTGGGCTAAGGACTCATTTCCTACCCGGAGTAAGCAATCCACCGGTTTCCTGCTAAGAGTCATGGCCTCAGATTTAGCGGTGCTGATCCTCATCCCAGACGCTTCACACTCGGCCGCCAGCCGATCCAGTGAGTGCTGAAGGTCACAGGCCGATGATCCAATGAGGACCACATCATCTGCAAAAAGCAGTGACGAGATCCTCAGACCACCGAACTGCAACCCCTCCCCACCACGACTACGCCTCGATATCCTGTCCATGTATATCACAAACAGGATTGGTGACAAGGCGCAGCCCTGGCGGAGACCAGCACCCACTGAGAACGAAACTGACTGGCTGCCGAGGACGCGAACACAGCTCTCGCTTTGGGAGTACAGAGATTGGATGGCCCTGAGGATAGACCCCCTTACCCCATACTCCCGCAGCACCTCCCACAGTTTCGCCCGGGGGACCCGGTCATACGCCTTCTCCAGATCCACAAAACACATGTAGACCGGATGGGTATACTCCAAGGCCTCCTCCAGGATCCTTGCGAGAGTGAAGAGCTGGTCTGTAGTTCCTAGTCCGGGGCGAAAACCGCATTGTTCCTCTTCAATCTGAGGTTCGACGATCGGCCGAACCCTCCTTTCCAGCACCTTGGAGTAGACTTTACCAGGGAGGCTGAGAAGTGTGATACCCCGGTAATTGGCACACACTCTCTGGTCCCCCTTTTTGAACAGGGGAACCACCACCCCGGTTTGCCACTCCTTTGGCACTGTACCCGACTCCAACGCGATGTTGAATATGCTTGTCAACCATGACAGCCCCTCAACACCCAGAGCCATTAGCATTTCTGGCTGGATCTCATCAATCCCTGGGGCTTTGCCACTGCAGAGACTACCTCAGTGACCTCCACCAGGGAAATTGACGACGAAACACCATCAACCTCGAGCTCTGCCTCCAACATAGAGGGCGTGTTATTCGGATTCAGGAGTTCCTCAAAGTGTTCCTTTCAACGTCCGATGACATCCTCAGTTGAGGTCAACAGAGTCCCATCCTTACTGTACACAGCTTGGATGGTTCCCCGTTTCCCCCTCCTGAGGTGCCGGAAAGTCTTCCAGAAACACTTTGGTGCCGACCGAAAGTCCTTCTCCATGGCCTCTCCGAACTTCTCCCACACCCGCTGCATAGCCTCTGACACGGCAGCAGCTGCAGCCCTTCGAGCCTGTCGGTACCCTGCAACCGAGTCAGGAATCCTCCAGGATATCATATCCCGGAAGGCCTCCTTCTTCAATCGGACGGCTTCCCTGACCACCGGTGTCCACCACGGTGTCCGAGGGGTCCTTTGAACACCGCCCATTCCGGCTCAATGCCCCCAACCTCCACAGGAATGCCAGAAAAACTCAGCCGGAGGTGTGAGTTGAAGATACCTAGGACGGGAGCCTCCTCCAGACGTTCCCAATTCACCCGCACTACTCGTTTGGGCTTACCAGGTCTATCCGGAAATTTCCCCCATTCCCTGATCCAACTCACAACCAGATGGTGGTCGGTTGACAGTTCCGCCCCTCTCTTAACCCGAGTGTCCAAAACATGCGATTGCGAATATCATTAAATAGAACCACAGCTACCGCATTCACATGTCTGTTAAGTTGTCTTTGCCGAAATTTATTTGACGACTCAGTAGCCTATTACTGAAGTTGTGGAAGGAAACGCTATTCCATGCATGAACTAGGCCATATTATTTGGCCATAAACTGAGCCATTCGAAGTTTGAAATTCATGTGGTCATGCATCCGTCTCATCGGAGACTGCAAACGCGACGTCAAAATAACAACTCTCAGATTCAAATGCGCTCATTGCTGTTAAAGGGGATGGGAGATGGAACTCTCATTGGTTTATTGCACGTTACGCCTAAACCACACCTAGGGGTAATTAGGCTACTTCAGACCAACCCTTTGTAGATTTGCGCCGGGAGCAAGAGTCATTTATCCGCCGGTAAAATAGCATCATCGCCATAGAACCGACCACAAAGCTACTTGCGCTTGGCGCTTCTCACTTGCATTTCAGACCGTTAAAATAGGGCCCATTGTCTTGCACACAACATTCCCACTCACTCCTATCAGATTTGGGTGGTGGTGGTGGTTGCCAGAATGTTGTTTGCTGGTCACCCAAAATGGCTAATGAATCATACAATAGCATGTAGATATAACACCCATAGGGTTAAACGCTTATCCTAGGTTTTTTAACTTGGATTAGACTTGTGCATTTCAAGATTTGACCAGGATCAATTCATAGCACTACTTTCTTGCTATATATGCCTCCTTCAGATGATCACTTGTCATCTAAATTAAGTGTGCTGTACAACTCTGAGGTTTGGTCGGTGTCCCTGAAAAGAAGACGAAGAATGTTTGGAATATCAGTTACACTGGAAAGCAGAATTTAGAAGTTAAAAGTTGAATATCTAAGATAGTATCGAAAGGGAATTACTCATGGACAGCCTTGGATAGTTGACCAGAGAGTAAACGCCTTTTTTTCTATCTAATCTGATCTGACAGTCAAGGCTCTTTCGGTTCTCCAACTGATAGATGTGGATGGTTGGATATTGAATGTCATCCTGCTCTTCCTTTGCTTTTCTCTGGGCTGCATAAGCCGAGAGACTGGTCAGAGCTGCAGCGTTTTCAAACATAGAAGCAGGAAGTGACCGATGGGAACAGTGGATAGAAGAGTACATAAAATTATAAAAGTTTCTTGTTTATTTGGTGATTCTTGGTGGTGGCTAGTGGTCCCAAAATTCAAGCTGCTGTAGGCTTCACTTCAAGACTCATTCTTTAAACGTATTCCTTTTTCTAACCACTGCTAGGGGCCTCCAACAGTCGGAAAAAAAATAGATATTGATTTGCTTGGAAGTTGCTCATCATTGCTTCCAGCACTCCGTCTGGTCATTCTGCTCCCTGGCAGAAGACTCTCATTTTGTCCTCTTGATTGTGCTGAGGATCTCAACCTAGATCTCACTGTTGACATCAATAGTCTAACTTGTAGGCCTACGGGAATTTTTGCACAGAAACAGATTTGATTTTGCGGAACCCTTTTCACAAAAAGTATGAAGCACTACTATCTTAGAATATTACATGGTCGTGCTTGCTGGTTCCCCCTCAAAAACGAATCTTTTGGCAAATATATTTGCATATTGGCAGAAGGTTATCAGAGTGTCAGGGCTAGATTAACAGGAACAGCTAAAACAACAACTAGAAGTTTCACATGTGGTTTTGGTAGTGACATACTTAGAAACCTGTATGTAAGGAGGGAGGGGAAAGTTTAGGTAGAGGAAACCCCACCTACAGAGGGGGAAATGCAGCTTGAGACAGATGTCAGGTTGTACATCATCAACATAGTGGGAAACTTACCTGCATCATGCAAAGGAGACCCAGATAGGATGGACTTGTAATCACCAGTCTTATACAGTTAGGGTGTGTGGTTACACAGGGCAGAATAACCCTTGCACAGCTCTGGGGTATCAGGTAGTCCACCCTTACCCCTAGACAGAATGATAATAATGATAATATGTTCTGTTTTCTTGGCTGGTTAAAGGATGTTACGCCACACAAGTGGGTTTGTCTCAGAGGTTTATAGTGTTGAAGATAAATGTTTCTAGTGTTGAAGATAAATGTTATACTGGAGAGTGTGTTTACTGTTAATTATTAATATTCGAGGTAAACAAAGTAAATGCTGGTACTTCCCTTAAAGGGGGAGATGTAGTGACATACGTAGGAACCTGTATTTAAGGAGTTGGTGGAAGGTAGGGATGGACCGAATATTCGACCACCGAAAATGTTCGGACGAAAATGGCCCAAAACATATCGTTCGGTTTCGGCCGAAGGAGTAAAAAGGCCGAACATAACAACCCGAACATTTTTAATAATTTATAAAAAAGAAAAACATTGTTCTTAAATTCTTGCTATAAGGTCTGCTGGAATGTTAGAAAACGATCAGTATTAAATAAATATTTTGTATCAAATTTGTAATTGATTTGTTTTATTAAAAAGCAAGACAAAAATGTTTATAAAGGACATTTAATTGTTTGATTTATGCAATGATGAAAAATTAAAGCAAAATGAATGAAAAACAGCAAAAGCCACATTCGGTAATCGGTTTCGGCCTTCGGCCAACTGTTTCAGTATATTCGGTTTCAGTTTCGGCCAAGAATTTTCATTTCGGTGCATCCCTAGTGGAAGGTTTAGGGAGAGGCGCACTGTAATGTAAAGAGCTTGATATAAAGTACCCAAGGCTACACCGGCTTCTCGAGTGTCTCTGTTTATTAAACCGACACAGCATGTTAACAATCCTGTTGCAGTTTTGGGGCGTGGCCTCGGGGCATTTGTGTGTCTTAGTCAAAGATGGCTGAGTTAGAAATAGCTTCCTGTCTCCCACCTCCACCCAGCTATCTGGCCTTCCTCCCTGGGCACATGGTTGCGTGCAGCTACAGTGATGATGAAACGAAGATTATGACAATAAAGAAGAACATTGATTGTTAGTGTTGTGTTCTCTGCCCACGCGCGGTGATTATAGGGCCTACGTGCGACACACCGTAGTGTCGGTGTCGGGGTGACGGACGCCCCTCGGGACTAACCTCGGTCGAACCCCTTTTTAGTGTCACCGTTGTTTGTCGTTAACGGAGTTGCTCGGCTCGGCTCATTCGTCGGTGCAACCCAGGTCACTCGTTTAAGTCCCACACAGTTTTTATGAATTCAGCCTTGACCCTTTTTATTAGTTTACGAGCGGGTCAAGGTCCCTGGTCACAACGATGTCCTGATTTATTATTAAAAACTCTTCAACGTTGCCTTGTTGCCCTCTATACACGTCAGTCAGTATCAACCACTCCTTGTATCATGCACCACTTACCGTGAGGGGTCGTCTGCTTTGTCGGGCCGATGAGTTGACAGGGAAAAGGACTCGAACCATAAGTTAACCTACTACAAATGTAGTCAGGTAGATTTATTTTGGTCTAATAAACAAATAGATTGAGCGAGTGCCCGTTAAGATAAGAAAAGATAAAAGTAAGATAAAGAAGATTAAATGAGGGACAGATCTTAGCTAAACTAAACTAAATCCTGATTTAAAATGGACTCAATATCCGAGTGTTGTCCACTTATTCAACGGCTACAAGGATAGAATTCTAAACTAAATCTAAGATAGAATTGGACTCAATATCCGAGTGTTGGTCCACTTATTCAGCGGCTACAACCATAGAGTCTCCAGCTAAACTAAGCTAAGGGGCTATGGTGAGTTCCTAAGATGAAATGCTATTGCTAAGTTCCCCGGACACTGTTCAGTGTCCAGTTCTAAGAGCAGAAAAGCAGAAGAAAGTGGATCACACGGCCCCCACCCTAAGAAGATGATCAGCTAACTAACCCAAGAAGCTCTCTCTCCCTCTCTGTCTCTAACACTATCCTCTTAGGCAGAGGCCCGCATTCGTCGACGCCCAAAAGAGGTGGGGGTCCAATTTGATCTAGCAGTCTGATTTTCCACACATTTTCTCAAAAAATGTTCAGCCATCATAGGTTTACAATATGGTTGTGTTCCTTTTAGGATCACACACTATAGTCAACGTATGTCGGTCATATCATGGGGCCTACAGAGACACGCGTTTGTATACCTCACAGTGGCCCCCTTATGCAGCCCATGTCTCCCTCGTTCATGCGCTGTTTACCAGTGATAGCATTTTGAAGACACAGACATCTCGAGTGCTTCTAATTTTCTACATAATAAGATATATTAAGGTATATGTTCATAAGATACCCAAGATTGATGTAAGATATAAAAGGCACGTACATTTCTACATACTAAGATTTATGAGGCACACATATTTTCACACAAAAGGATATATAAGCCTTTGCCTCCATAAACTGTCCGTTGGGATGAACTATCAGGAGTTCTTACTCAGGGACAGCCTTGGGTCTTTTAAGGTTGATGGCAGAGTAAAGGACCTGCTCTGTATGATCAGACTTTACCAGAGCACCAGCAAACCCACGAGGCACTTCCTGGTTCTTAGAGCGAGAGAAGTGGATGCTGGGATAGTGAGGGTCATCCTGCTCTTCTATTGATTCTCTCCGTGCTGCAGAAGCTGAGCGATTGGTCAGAGCTGGGACGTTGTCATACACAGGACACGGAGACTGACGGGGAGAGAGGACAGAGTAGTTCAGAAAACTCTTTACTCTCGAATGGCTGTTCAGAAACTCATGTTTTTATGGTTCATTTAGAGACTGTTGGGGGTGACTAGTGCTTCCACAGTGGACGCTGTAGGTTTCACTTTAGGACTCTTCTAAGTGAACATATTCCTCTTTCTAATCATTGCTAGGTTTCAGTGACAGATCCCACACTATATCCAACTCTTGATCTCACAATAAAGGAACCTGGAAAAGTTGGCCTAAATGGTCCAACTTGTCTGGGATTTCGGTACTCGTATAGTTATTTTTGCTATGATTGATTTGACCATGGATATCAGCAATGGGCTAGCCCACAATTGATTTTGCCACATAATGTCAGCTACAGCTGTATGGGTAGTCAACAAATTTAATGATAAAATAGAAATGTAACAATAAGTTAACAAATGTTGATGCTATTTAATTAGAATAAAATTACATTGCGTGAATAGACATGACTAAACATAACGTGAATAGAACTTTAATAAATAACCTCGTCCATGAACACGTTTCTATCTAAGAGTCACGTTAGTATTATAAAAAAACATTCATGTGATTTTATTTGGTTCCCCTTGCGTGATGATTCCCCTTTAAAGCGAATCTCTTGGGCATTGTATCTGCATATTGTCATAAAAGTCAAGTAGCGAAAGGGCTCAGAGTTACAGAAACGGCTGAAGCAACAACTGCAAGTGCATGAGATTTTGGGGCTCGGGGTATTTCCACTACCCAGCAATGGATAGTGGAAGGAGTAAAGGAGTCTTAGTAACAAATAGCTTCCTGTCTCTCACCTCCTGCCTGGTATCTGGCCTTCCTCCCTGGTCAGGTGCCTTCCTAGAAGCCCTCTTTCTTCTGGTGAAGAGAATAGAGAGATAAGAAGTTTATATCAAATTATTGTTGAGAGAGAGAGAGAGAATATCTCACCTCATCCAGAGGAAGATGATGAGGAGTATGGATGCCAGTAAAACAGCTACAGTTCCTGCTGCCACAGTTGTAGTCCCTGATGATGATGACGATGGTGTGGCTGAAACACAGCGATTTAACACTTGATTCATGTCAAGGATTAAATACTGTCCATGTATACATTACAGCCTAAATGTGACAGATCTCCAATTGATAAAAATGGATACTCTTACTCTAGAGTATACTGGAGATACATATAACTAGGGTGCTCGTACAGCACCAAAGTTAATAAAAGTAGCAACACATAATTTAAGCCAATCACAAATTGAATAGAGCCGTTGCATGAGTCTGTGTCTTACCATCGATGGTGCTGGTACTCAGCACAATGTGCTATTTTAAAGAAACAATTACCTGTCACATTAAGGAACATCAAAGTTGAATTCTGAAGTCCAACTGCATTACGAGCTTCACAGTAATAATTTCCTCCAAGCTCAGTTGTGATGTTACTGATGGTGTAGTTCTCTCCTAATTCCCCCACTGAGCCTCCATGTTCCCTGAACCAGGTGTAGTCAGCTGCTGGGTTGGCATCACTGCTGCAGCTCAGAGTCACTGAACCGCCTTCCTTTATTCCACCAGGGGGTCTCACGCTCACTGAGGGGGTCTTTGGAGCGTCTGTCATAAGCATAATGATATATATTTACATCCTAAAGATAAGGAACCGTGCACATAACTGCAATGTCAGTGGGAACAGAATGCTGTTTTGAATAATAAAATGTCACTGTGACTCCTAGTTTACCAGGCATATAGAAATACATGAATAGCAGCTTAACATTATTGCAAGAAGGTATATAGCAAATATTTTGACATATTAGACGGTACAAATTTGTATTATTATTATTAATTATTTATTATTATCGTTTTCCACTCACACAGGACATCTATGAAAACCGAGTTGGAGCCCAGATATCCATATTGGTTCTCTGCTTGGCAGTGGTACGTTCCCCTGTCTTTAGAGCTGACTGGGTCCAAGGTATAAGGTTGACTTGGTTCCCAGAGCAGAGGTTGGTTGTCCTTGAACCAGGTGTAGTCAGCTGCTGGGTTGGCATCACTGCTGCAGCTCAGAGTCACTGAACCGCCTTCCTTTATTCCACCAGGGGGTCTCACGCTCACTGAGGGGGTCTTTGGAGCGTCTGTCATAAACACAATGATATGTTAACATCGTAAAGATAAGAAACCATGTACATAACTACAATGTCAGTGGGATAAAGAATTATTTTTCAAATAATAAAATACGACTGTGGGTCCTATCTTGCGTCCGGCGCAATTTACTTAATCACTGGCGCATGTGTCGTCGCTAGTTTGCAGCTGGCGCAGAGCATTCTTTTCCCTCCAGCGCCACGCGTCGGTAAATCAGGGAATGATCTTGTGCCCCAAGGGGCGGTTCGGCGAAAGGAGGGGGCGCAAACGTTCCCTGGTGCTATTTTGCAGTTTCAGAAACCACTTGCGCCACAAACCAGGACATACCTGGTTTAAAGTCAGTGGCGCGTTGTTTAGATGCTATTTTAAGGGCGCATGTATAATGTTGCTTGTGCACCTCGCGCATACATTTTGATTCTCTCATCTACCTAGCCACCCATTCTTGGTAAATTATTTGGGAAAGAACAGCTGATACAGCGGTAATAAGTTGTACTTTTAAATCAATGCAACTGCAAACACCGTACAGCAAACACATATTTTCTTGACACAGACATCGTGTAAATGCCCATAACTATTAGGATTGATAAGTATTTGATCGTGAGAAAACATTGTTTTACCGCGAGTGAGTGTTAGAAAGAATGAATGAATGCGGGCGTGTGTGTATGTGTAAAAGAATTAATGAATGCGGGCGCGCGTGTGTGCGTCCATCTGTTTAAACACACGCAAACTAAACACGTAACGCATAATACGGTCCATGGCAATGTATATTAACGGGGGGACGCATGCATGTTAGGAACACAAGTCGATAACGATGATGCATACAATACTGATAAGAAACGATGTTTATAATGTATTTCGTATATCATTAAATGGAACCACAGTTACTGCAGATCATATATATTTGTTTCTTTGATTTGAACTGATTTCCTATCTAGTTTCACTTCCTCTATTTGTGTATTTGTTTGTGTGGTTGAAAGTCCAAATTCCTTGTTAATAAATTATTTTACTTTACCCAAAATGTATGTTGCCTCCCCTTTCCCAAGCGAGGGACATAGCAATTATTATTTAAAATTTTATTTTTAGTATCATTGTTTTCTTCACACACTGGACATCTATGAAAACCGAGTTGGAGCCCAGATATCCATATTGGTTCTCTGCGTGGCAGCGGTACGTTCCCCTGTCTTTAGAGCGGACTGGGTCCAAGGTATAATGTCGCCTTGGTTCCCAGAGCAGAGATTGGTTGTCCTTGAACCAGGTGTAGTCAGCTGCTGGGTTGGCATCACTGCTGCAGCTCAGAGTCACTGAACCTCCCTCCATTATTTCACCAGGGGGACTTGGTATCACAAATGTGGGGTTAGGCCCATCTAGAGGTACATCAAACATGATGTACATTGATATGAATGATATAAAGAGGACATTTGAGGAGTTAAGGGAATGCAGGACGAATTGAGATGATTCATCTTAATGTTGACATGGTTATACAAACTTTAACATCTGTGTTATGATGTTATCCTGTGTGTTTGTTTACTCACATTTCACATCAATAGAGAATGGGTAGGATATTATTTTCCCTAGGTCATTCTCAGCTGTGCAGAGATATTGTCCAGAGTCAGAAGACTGGATGGGATGAAAGGAAAGCTGTTGTCCTTGGACACTGCGTCCGGGGGGATGACCTGTAGTAACCTTGGTCCAGGTGTACTTTGCTACTGGGTTGGCCTCGCTGGTGCAGGTCAGACTCACTGAACTGCCCTCCTTTATTACACCAGGGGGAGTCCCTCCCACTGAGGGGGTCTCTGGAGCGTCTGTTGACAGTTATATTTCATTAGTTATTAAACTAATGTTATTATTAACAAATGGTATCAGTAGTGCCAGTAGCCTACCCTGTACTACTGGTAGGCCTACCCTGAGGCTGAAGCCTGCTTCAACATGGACGATAGTTCTTCATTCATACTTAAACTGCATGTACTTTGTTACACTAAAGACCCATCACGTCTAGCCTCGGTGTACTGTGGCGCTCTTACACACTGATGGAGAGGGGAGATGTTCGGATCCTTGAACAGCACATGAAGACCTGTATTCAGAGTTAATGTTGAACCAGTCGATCCTTCCTTGATGTGTTTGAGTTCCATCCCTGTACCAGATGTATGTAACATAACCAGCAAGATGACACATACTGTGACATTCCAGCTGTACCCTGTTAGGACTGGAAGGAGGAATGATCACTTTCACCTGGAGATCTGGACCAGGGAAGAAATTACACAAAATGAATTTAAAAAAAAGTACTGTTTAAACAGAAAAAAAAAAGCAGGTGCATCTGGAGACATGCAAACACGCACACACGCACACACACACACACACACACACACACACACACACACACACACACACACACACACACACACACACACACACACACACACACACACACACACACACACACACACACACACACACACACACACACAAAAACACACACACACACACACACACACCGTTGAATAGATTCATTAGTAATCAATGTTTACCTGTCACAGATAACTTCACTCCAGGGAGATCACTTAATGCCCCTCCATTGTTTGTTGTAATCCTAAACTTGTATTCAGCAGAGTCACTCTGTCTCAGGTCTTTGATTATCAGTTTACACGTTCCAGTACAGCTGCTCCAGGTACAGCTGTGCCTAAAACAGCTGTATTCAACACGACCTGTGTAGTCTGTATCATCTCTCAGATCAACTGGCTCATTGTGTTTAGTAGTAAACCACAGTATTTTCTCCACTGTAGTTGTGTAAGGGTATTTATAATTGCAGCGGATTTCAACTGTTGATCCTCTCAAAGCGCAGATATTACTAGATGGGTAAGTATATGCCCAGTCATCATTACTCTGTAATGCTGTAAAAAGATAAACACATCCCCTTGACAATGATGTTTCAGATGAAATGCATGATCACAAGGTACATATGAGATGGAGGCTTGGTGCAGCTTCAACTAGAGATACATGCTGAACACTGAGCTGTCAGAGAAACGTCCCAGAACAACATGGTCACCAACAATATGCAGCTAGTGAAATGCTTGTGATACACGTAGTGATGAATACAGTGAGACAGCTATTGATAAACCAGCTACAGCATGGATACATCGTCCTACATCTCATCAAGGGATTGAGTGCACAAACACACACAATACAAGGCAGGAGACCAATCTTGGCTTCTAACGATAAGTTCACAGACTCAACTTAAGCCTGTTGCACTTTAAATAGGAACTAAGTTAACCCATCAATGATGTACTGAATTCTGAGTTGCCTCGTAATCAGGAAATGGTCAAGAAGCCTGTATAAAATCTCAAATGCAACACTACAATATTCAGTAAAACAGAACACATTTGTTATTTAAAACAGGTCAATACTCTAGATGTCATTAGATGAATTCACAACATGTTGTTTCACCCTCTCTTCATTCGGGTTGCTTGTCATGTTACCCTTTGAAACAGATCAACTTAATGTTCACAACGTAAATGTACAAACCTGGTAATGACAGAAGGAAAGCTACAAAGCCTCTTGCAGCTGTTCTAAGATTCATAATTTGTTTCTCTCAGGGCGTTGTTCTACAGATATAAACAAAATATGTATTAATTTTAACTAAAAAAATACATAGTCCTATGACTGTTATTTATATTCATCTTATCAAATGAATTGGTTATTGTGCTTGATATATGAATGTTACTTTTCTAAGTAAACAAGTACGATTAAAGCAAAAAATATTCTTACTGTAGAGGAGGTAGCTGGTGTGACAGAAAAAGTCTGTGGAAACTTCTGTGCCTGCAGTTTAAGTTAATAACTAGAACAATGGTGTTCAAGCTCTTCCTTCCTTCCTGGGAGTCAAATGCAAAGTAGAAGGAAGATATTCACCCAGACCACATTAAACAAGCAGTGCAGTTTATCAGCTACCCTGAAAATAACTAGGGGTCACCTACAGTTGAACAGCAGGGAAAATATATAGCATTTTGATGTAGAATATAGTCATATTATATAGGATATAGATGTAGAATATAGATATAGAATAAAAATCTAAACTAGATATAGGATAACGTTTGATGCAGAATAAAGATATAGAATATATAGAATATAGATAGAAAATATAGAGGTATAATAAAGAATATAGGGGTTGAATTTTGTATATTTGGATTATATATAGTTGTTAAATATATATAAAGCTGCGATAAGATAGATATATTATAGAAATAGAATATATATAGAGTTTGAATAGCCTGCTCCATCAAATGCGTCAATATGATTATCTACTGCCACATAGTGGTGAAAGTTGTGATCTGCATTACTTTACAAACATTTGGAATGCATTCATCATCAACACGTTTATTTTTTAAATGTACTAAAATACATGAACCCTCAATGGAGAACTTGGAGAGGATACTGAGTATTTCTGTGCCCGTAAAAAAGGCTGCCGGAGGTCAAAATACACATTCTTCCTGATATATATTTATTCAACAAGATTCAGATTCATACACATAAACGATTGCTATATAGAGCAAAATAGAGAGGAAATCCATCAGAGCTGTACATTTTCAATATCAGAAAAAAACAGACTAAACTGTGAAAAGCGTTGGCCATGTTGGTCAGTTGGGTGGGTAAACCTTCTATAATCATTGGGGCTTTGTGGACACAATAGATATTTATTCTTAATGCTACCTAAATGGTTTGCCAAACTAATTTCAAATGGAATGCAGATCTAGAAATAGATGCATTGAGTTGCCATGATTTTCGAAGCCTCTAAAAGAGGTTTACCCACCCAACTACCCAGTATGGCCACCAGGTGAATAAGTTCTCTTCACAGCTGTTAAAAGAGTGTCATTGTATGCAACCAGGTTGTGGCCCATGCTGAAGGATACATTTAAACTACACCTCTACATAAAGGTGAAGGCAAGTTCTGCCATCAAAGTACAAAGTAAAGTAATTTCTATGTTATCGGGACTTTTAGTGTGAAGCTGTGATTCATCTGGCCACCCCTGTCTGGGATTGAACCAACTCCCTTCCCTTACAGGCTAGACTGGTCCGGTCAGCTAACTGATCCAGTCCGTCTGGCGGGCTAAATATCTCCACTCGCAATCAAAAGTACACAACAGACACTTAAAAGTTTATTTTAGTTCGCACAGACAACTTGTGAGGCGTCACTAGATGGATTTAAACTTTAGTTTTAGACACTTAACTATTTTCCACAACTGGCTATCAACGAAACGCCCTACGCACACCTCTTCTTGTGCTCCTCACAATTGCAGCAGTTGCAAACCAGTTGAAGTCCCTCCCCTTGTCCACGTGTCTACCTGTCCGCCTGGCCACTCGTAAAGGCCAGGCCTAACTCCCTGGCTCCCCCTGGTGGAGGGACATGGTGTAGAACACCAGATGAGACAACGACGTCCTCTGATCCGTGAGCCCAGAGAGACGCATCAACACAGAGACTTAGGACGGACCTTTGGAAAGAGCTGCAGGAAAAGACAGACAAGCAAAATATTCCTGAATGAATTACAGGGGCACAGCTATGTTTGTTATTTCCACTTTGTATCTCAGCTCAAACCTTTGTTTTTAATTAACAAAAGGGAGACACGGTCCATGACCATCCAAACCTGACCATGTAATTATTTTCTTCTCTAGCTCAAAGCACACGTTGCACAAATCTCGCCTCGTATCTGAAGCGTGACGCAAGCATCAACTAGAACCATGTTGTTGGAAGGGAGCAAAGCTCACAGTACTCGGCTGGCTTCAAATAGGACTTAATTAATAAAGAATAATTAATAATTAGAGAGTAATAATAAAATACCCTCATACCCCAAAGTAGTAGTTGGGCACAAAGCCCTCGCGGCCGCAGAGCGAGGCCCACCACCAGTCCACCCCCTGGGCCTTCTGCAGGATGGTCACCATGTACCCCTCATTGAAGCCCAGCTCGTCAGCGGCCTGCCCCTGGTAGCTCCACAGGGCGTTCAGACTCCCATCGCCTCCTCCACACCTGGGGGGGGGGGGGGTGGACCTGCTGGTCCCACAGCTTATGTTGTGTGTTGTGTGTGTGTGTTAATGTGTTTGGTGTTGTCTGTGTATCTGTGTGTGGTCGATTTCTGCTGTTTTGTGTGTTTCTGTTGAGTGTTAATGTTTATCTACTATTTATCTACAAATAGGATTACAAAGTAGGCGCTGCCGCTCCACCTCTCGTCCCCGTGAGCCCAATGTGGGGATTCCCGAGCGTTATGATGGCGACCCTACCACTTGTAACGCCTTCTTGTGCCACTGCTCCATCATCTTCGCCCTTCAGCCGCTCACCTTCCCCTCCGAAGAAGCCCGGGTGGCTTATACCATCTTACACCACCGTCTTTGGGGCACAGCTGAGTGGCAGAGAGGGACCCCCACCTGCCGCTCTTTCCAGACCTTCGCCGAAGAGCTCAGAAGAGTCTTCGGTACCGGACCTCTGGGGGCCGAAGCCGGACGGGATCTGTTTGCCCTTTCCCAGGGAAGCCGCTCAGTCACGGACCACGCCATTGACTTCCGCACCAGGGCCCCCATGAGCGACTGGAGCCCATCCGCTCTGCGTGATGTCTTCTTGCGGGGTCTGGCTGGGCACATCAAGGACGAGCTCATCACCAATGACCCACCGTCTACACTGGAGGGCCTGATCGAGCTCGCCACCAGCCTCGACCTCCGTATCCAGGCTCGTAGGAGGGAGAGGCGTTCAGAGGCTCCGTCACGTCCTACCCCGCCACGCAGCCCTCCTCTCCCCAGGTTCCCAGTAACCCACGCCTCCTTCCCGATGACCTCATCTGCTTCTTGGAGGGAGGGGGATCCAGAGCCCATGCAGGTGGGTCGCACCCATCTCCCACCGGAAGAAAAGGAGAGGAGACGGAGGCAGAACCTCTGCCTGTGCTGCGGCCAGCCAGGACACTGATTTGTGGTTTGCTGATCGGTTCCTGTTAATCCCGGCATTCAACGGACCCGAGTCTTCCGCCTCCATGGACTGCCCACTGATGTCGTTTCTGATCAGAGGCCCCAATTCACGTCGGTCTTCCGGAGGGAGTCTTGCAGCCTAGTTGGGGCTTCCATCAGACTCGCTTCACCACCGCCCCCATCCTTCAGATCCCCGAACCTGAGCGTCAGTTCCTAGTGGAGGTGGACGCATCCGGTGTGGGAGCAGGGGCGGTCCTTTCCCAGCGTCGGTCTTCCGGAGCGAGTCTTGCAGCCTAGTTGGGGCTTCCATCAGCCAGTCTTCCGGCTTCCATCCTCAGTCCAATGGAGAGAGCGAGAGGGTGAACCAAGATCTGGAGACCACCCTTCACTGTCTGGTGAACCGCAATCCGGCTTCCTGGTCCGACCAGCTAGTCTGGGTAGAGTTTGCGCATATCACCCTCACCTGCTCATCCACAGGCCTCTCTCACTTCCAATGCACCTACGGGTATCTGCCACCCCTGTTTCCCGACTTAGAGCAGGAGTCCTCCTGTCCCTCTGTACAAGCCCTCATTCACCGCTGCAGACGCACCTGGGACCAGGCGCGCAAATCCGCGGACCGCAACGCTGCCGCCGCCAACAAGCGCCGTACGCCAGCCCCTGTCTACCAGACTGGCCACAAGGTCTGGCTCTCCACCCGCGATCTCCCCCTTAAGTTGGAGAGTCGTAAGCTGGCCTCCAGGTTTGTAGGCCCCTTCCCCATCCCTCGTGTCATTAACCCGGAGGCGGTACGCCGTCGGCTCCCTGGGTCCCTGAGGATCCAACCGACATTCCATGTCTCCAGAGTCAACCCCGTCCAGGAGAGCACTCTGGCTCCTCCCGTTCCGCCTCCTCCTCCCCGTCAGCTTGTCAACGGCGGTCCGGTTTACACTGTCCAGCGCCTCCTTCGCTCCCACCGCCGTGGACGTGGGGTACAGTACCTGGTGGATATCGACCCCTCGCCTGCCCGACTACCCGCCCGGCGACGGTACCCCCAGTCTACCTGATTGCCTGCTGGTTCCCAAACTCTTGCCTGTCCCTGTTTACTCTGCCTGCCCGACCCTGATCAGCTGTGCGATTAATAAAACCTTTGGACTCCCCTGTCACCAGCAGTCTGTGCACTTGGGTCCTGCCTATACCCCCCGTTACAGATTTGTGTTTTGCGGACGTCATCACGTGACACTTTGTGCGACACACTCACCTAGGGGGATGGACAGAATAGGAAGTAAGATGAATGAGAGACGAGGAGTGAAAGTGAGAGAGGGGGGGGGGGGGGGGGGGCGTGGGAGAGAGAGATTGATAAGGAAAAACAAAAGAGGGAGGGAGAGTGTGAGCAAGAGAGAAGGAAAGGGAGGGAGTTAGGGATAAGTAAATGGAAAGGCTGCGTATCGTCCTGGTTGAGGTAGAACGAGAAAGACGGATAAAAAGAGTGAGAGAGCAAGTGAGCGGGGCAGAGCTATAGAGAGAGAAAGCGAGGTTGAGATGTATACAGAGAGGTAGAGAGACAGAGGGAGAGAGCGAGCGAGGTATGAGTATATAGAGAGAGGGAAAGAGGTAGAGAGACAGTAGGCTCCAGGTTGTGTGGACAGGCCTGTCTCAGAGGTGATTTATTAAAGAGCGCCGTGGCAGGGAGTGGCGCGAGCAAGCTCTGATAAACCATGGAGAGAGAGGACATGATAACTACAACTTATCTACTGTATTGGTCCGAACATAAGACAACCCTGATTATAAGAAGACCCCCCGTTTTCAACACAAACATTTAGAAAAAAGATTTGCAGACCAGATTTGCGCTGACTGTTGGCATCTTTGAGACGTTGTTTTTGTGCTCGCCATCTTCTTACGTGACCCTCCGTGACCCCGAACTTCTTGGCAGCTTGGCAGTTGTTACTTGACTCTGCCTTATTGACGACCATTATTTTAAAATGGACATCATAGCTCCTCCACTGTTGTTGATTGACCTGACCCACTTTTGAGCCACTTGTCTCTAAATGGCCAGCCTGTCTTTCCATCTTTAAACACCGGTAACGGGCCGGTTGTTAAGGACGCTGGACTACTCCTTCCCGGAACCAATTTTTGGCGCCACCTGGGGCCGCGAATGTGTATTGACATTTAAAGGGAGAGGCGAAGAAGAGATGATGCGCTCTGAATACTAGACCCCGAATATAAGACGACCCGACTTTTTCGGACCTATTTCGAGGGGAAAAAAGGCGCCTGATTGGCACCTGATTGGGCAACTTCAAGCTGGTGTTCTGCAAAACCAAGTTGCGGCATTAGTTGGAGCGATCCCTAGTTGTCACAACTTCAGCAAGGTTCTAGTTTTTCATTTGTCTGTTTCCTGTTTTGCCACACTAACTCATGTCATTTCAGACTGCCACTCCCTCCTAGTCTGCATTACCTGCTGTTTTCATTCACCTGGCCTGCCCCACCCCCATACTCGCTTGCTCCTCATCAGCTAATCAGCCCCTCAGTATATGTACCGGTCCATTTCCCTCAGTTCTTTGCCAGATTGTCTAGTGTGTTTACCTAGCTCTCCCGCGTCTTCTCATTCTGATCCTGAACCTGCCTGCTCATGTATTGACCTGCCTTTTTGGACTTTGGACCTTCCCTTTTGCCTGCTTCTACTGGATTGACCTGCCTACTGGATTGACCTGCCTGTTTGGACTTTGGACCTTCCATTTTGCCTGCTTCTACTGGATTGACCTTCCTACATGATTGACTTACCTGTTTGGAATTTGGACCTTCTCTTTTGCCTGCTCCTACTGAATTTGTTTGCTACACGGATTGACTACCTGGTTTGACCTCTGCTTGGAATAAACAATGTTTCTTCACCTGAACTGTTTCTCTTGTCGTGCTATTGGGTTCTCGTCTGCCATTTTGTGGAACCTGACACTAGTACCCTCTCCAAACTGAAGGCCATGTTCCATATAACAGGGGATGTCAAAGACAGGCCGCGAAGTGGGCGTCCCAAGAAGACGACACCCCTTGGAGACCGTTTTATCACCCTGTCAGCACTTGGGTGCCGTAGGCTGTCTTCTACAGGTTTGCAGTCAAGGTTTGCAGGACGATATGGCCAACGGCTCTCTGCCCAGACGATCCGGAACAGACTACAAGCAGCCAAACTCCGGTTTCATTGGGCTGCCAGGAGTCCTGCCATGACTGCCCTTCACCGTCAGGCCCGTTTGCACTGGTGTCGGCAACACGTGCACTGGAACCTGAACATGTGGAGGAACGTTATGTTCAGTGAGGAGTCCAGATTCTGCCCACAGCAGTTGGATCGTAGGTTCAAAGTGTGGAGAAGACGTGGAGAACGCTATGCTGATTGCTGCACCGATAGAATAACATCTTTTGGTGGAGGTGTCACGCCAAATTTGTACCGGCTGCCAAATTTGTACCGGCTGCCAAATTTGTACCGGGCACGTCATCAGTTGTCCGTTGCCAGGCAACGGACAACTGATTACGTAAGGGTTGTCCGTTGCCGGGCAGGTTTCAAAAAACATTTGCGCTCATGTTGCCAAAGACAAAATAACATAATACAGATAACGGATCGCTAGATAAGACTTGTTTTTACTTTATATTTGTATTGTATTTAATTGTTTAATCAAATTTAGCTAGTAAACTGAGTGTTTAAAGCGGGTTTCAAAAAACATTCGCGCTCATGTTGCCAAAGACGAAATAACATAATACAGAAAACGGATCGCTAGATAACACTTGTTTTTACTTTATATTTGTATTGTATTTAATTGTTTAATCAAATTTAGCAAGTAAACTGAGTGTTTAAAGCAGGTCAAGGACGAAATAGCATAATACAGATAACGGATCGCTAGATCACACTTCTTTTTTTACTTTATGTGAACGAGCTTGAAGGTTCGCGAATGTTCATGAACCTTTCACGTCATTCGACGCGATCGTCCGTTGCCAGGCAACGGACGCGATCATCTGTTGCCAGGCAGGTTTGGAATGGATTAGGTTTTGGCAGCCGGTACAAATTTGGCTGATTTGCGACAAATTCTGGTTGAAGAATGGGATGCCATCCCACAGCAGTGTGTGATCTGGCTGTTGACAGCATAAGGAGGAGGTGCCAGGCTGTTGTGG
The DNA here is from genome assembly GCF_902167405.1 of Gadus morhua. Lineage (NCBI taxonomy): Eukaryota > Metazoa > Chordata > Actinopteri > Gadiformes > Gadidae > Gadus > Gadus morhua. The sequence continues at coordinate 3,825,556 of NC_044063.1, forward strand.
CTGTGTATGGTTCTTCCTTACGCTACTGAGGCTCCTGTTTGTGAAATGAACAAATTGTTTAATTGCCAATATGTCTTGTTTCTTCAAACTTCAATCATCCGATCCAACAAACAGCAAACGAGTCAATGGCAGAATAGGCTGTTTGGGATTGGCAGAGAAGATTTGGCATTTTTTTCAAGGGCGCAACCCACATACTCAACTCTGCTTCTCATCCCACAAGTGGTTGTTCCTTACAAATGGGGCACCATTTGAAAGGGAATTATACAGGCTTTCCAACGGTATAAGATTTATTGCCAAAGAGCATTGTAACCATAGATAAATAATCAACCATACACAAATTTCCTTACTTTTTGTGATAAGTTTATTTATTTTCTTTTTTTTGTGATAGCATCACCCATATCAACAGACAAATAAATGATTTAAAGCGTTTTTCTCTCGCGAGAGGAATATTCTTAGTAACTAACAAACTAAACAATATACACAATCACTGTGAAGATTCTGACAATAAAATACAAATTTGTTGGTAGAAATGTTATGCTGATTCTATATCAAAATAATGCATTTTCTGGGATGTTTATTTGAGGGTGGTATACCGATCTTACATCAGTTTACTTTCAGTGAAAAGAAGAAGTGAAAAAGAGAAGTTAAGAAACTCAGTAAATTGTACATGTTTATAAATGGCTTTGCCTTTGCCTCCACAAGCTGTCCCTTTGGAGGATGAAGTCTCAAGCCTCAAAGTTTATTTTCTAGAACTATCCAGGGTGCTTATTCAGGGACAGCCTTGGGTCTTTTAAGGTTGATGGCAGAGTAAAGGACCTGCTCTGTATGATCAGACTCTACCAGAACACCAGCAAACCCACAAGGCACTTCCTGGTTCTTAGAGCGAGAGATGTGGATGCTGGCATAGTGAGGGTCATCCTGCTCTTCTATTGGTTCTCTCTGTGCTGCAGAAGCCGAGCGATTGGTCAGAGCTGAGACGTTGTCATACACAGGACACGGAGGAGACTGACGGGGAGAGAGGACAGAGTAGTTCATTTAGAAAACACTTTACTCCTAAATGGCTGTTCAGAAGCTCATGTTTTTATGGTTCATTTAGAGACCGTTGGGGGTGACTAGTGCTTCCGCAGTGAAGGCCGCTGCAGGTTTCACTTTAAGACTCTTCTTCTTGAACATATTCCTCTTTCTAATCATTGCTAGGTTTCAGTGACAGTTTGTTTGCTTGGATTAAACATTACTACTTCTATAACTCAGTCTTCTCATTCTGCTCACTGGCAGAAGTCTCTCTGTATGTCCCCTTGATCTCAGCCAAGATCGCACTATATATATATATATAGATATATTATGCATATATATATATATATATATATTTATATATATATATATATATATATATATATATATTTATCACTCTTGATCTCACAAAAAAAAAGGAACCTGGACAAGTTGCCCCAAAGCTCCAACTTGTCTGGGATTTCGGTGCTCGTAAAGTTATTTTTGGTATGATTTATATGACCACAGATATCAGCAATGGGCTAGTCTCGCAAAGCCAGACCAAACTACAGCAAGTAGAATGGGCTAACCGACAATTTAATTTGCCACATAACGCCAGCCACAGCGTATGGGTAGTCAACTAATTTAATGATAAATTAGAAATGTAACAATAAGTTAATAAATGTTGATGCTATTTCATTAGAATGAAACTACATTGCATGAATAGACATAACTAAACACAACGTGAATACAACTTTAATACGTAACCTCGTCCATTGACAAGTTTCTATCTAAGAGTCACGTTAGTATTATAAAAAAGCATTCATGCTATTTGATTTGGTTCCCCTTGCGTAATGTTCCCCTTTAAAGCTAATCTCTAGGGCATTGTATTTGCATATTGTCTCATAGGTCTCGCAGCGAATGGTCTAGGAGTTACAGAAACTGCAAGTACATGAGATTTTAGAGGTATGGGCTCGGGGTATTTCCACCACACTAGTCGGTAGTGGAAGGAGTAAAGGAGTCTTAGTAAGGAATAGCTTCCTGTCTCTCACCTCCTCCCTGGTATCTGGCCTTCCTCCCTGGCCACGCGCTTTCCTAGAAGCCCTCTTTCTTCTGGGGAAGAGAACAGAGAGATAAGAAGAAGAAGAAGAAGAAGAAGAAGAAGAAATAATGATGGAGAAATGATGGAGATAGAGAATATCTCACCTCATCCAGAGGAAGATGACGAGGAGCATGGTGGCCAGTAAAACAGCTACAGTTCCTGCTGCCACAGTTGTAGGCATTGATGATGGTGTGGCTGAAACACAGTGATTTAACACTTGATTCATGTGAAGGATGAAATACTGTCCATATATATATTAGAGGCTAGATGTAACAGATCTCCACTTGATGAAAAAACGTAGTATGGATACTCTTACTCTAGAGTACACTGGGTATTCAAATAACTAGACTGCTCGTACAGCACCAAAGTTAATAAAAGTGGCAACACATAATTAAAGCCAATCACAAATTGAATAGAGCCGTTGCATGAGTCTGTGTCTTACTATCGATGGTGCTGGTACTAAAGTATTATTCAAGGGTTTGGTCGGTCTTTAAACAATGTGCTATTTTAAAGGAACAAATTACCTGTCACATTAAGGAACATCAAAGTTGAATTCTGAAGTCCAACTGCATTACGAGCTTCACAGTAATAATTTCCTCCAAGCTCAGTTGTGATGTTACTGATGGTGTAGTTCTCTCCTAATTCCTCCACTGAGCCTCCATGTTCCCTGAACCAGGTGTAGTCAGCTGCTGGGTTGGCATCACTGCTGCAGCTCAGAGTCACTGAACCTCCCTCCTTTATTACACCAGGGGGTCTCACGCTCACTGAGGGGGTCTTTGGAGCGTCTGTCATAAGCACAATGATATATGTACATCCTTAAGACACGAAACCGCGCACAAAACTGCAATGTCAGTGGGATACAGAACTCTGTTTTAAATAATAAAATAGGATTGCTGTCGAATAATAAACTATCACAGTGACTCCTAATTGACCAGGCATATAGCAAAACATGAATAGCAGCTAAACATTTCTAATACCGGATATAGCAAATATGTTATTAGACAGTACAGATTTTACAAGCTGCAAATCATAGCTGCCACTGTGTCTTGACTCATGTTGGTTTGTGCGTTACTAATTGTTTGTTGAGTAGATTTAGGCTCTTGTTAGCTACTTGGGGACTGGGCCAGGGTAAGCTTTTCAAACTACTGAAAACAACTATGCAGTTTACCTTTGTAAGTGACACTATGAGCATGTATGCTGGAGTCCTCCTTTGGATATATATATTTTTTGATATAACAGATTTCCTTTGTAGTTTCAACTCCTCTATTTGTGTGTTTGTGTGGTTGAATATCCATGTTCCGTGTTAATAAATCACTTTACTCTACCAAAAATACCAGGTTTTATGTTGTCTTCCCTCTTCCTAGCGAGGGACGTAACAATTATTATCGTTTTCCACTTACACAGGACATCTATGAAAACCGAGTTGGAGCCCAGATATCCATATTGGTTCTCTGCGTGGCAGCGGTACGTTCCCCTGTCTTTAGAGCGGACTGGGTCCAAGGTATAAGGTCGCCTTGGTTCCCAGGGCAGAGGTTGGTTGTCCCTGAACCAGGTGTAGTCAGCTGCTGGGTTGGCATCACTGCTGCAGCTCAGAGTCACTGAACCTCCCTCCATTATTTCACCAGGGGGACTTGGTATCACAAATGTGTGTTTAGGCCCATCTAGAGGTAAATCAAACATGATGTACATTGATATGAATGATGATATAAAGAAGACATTTGAGGATTGAATGGAATGCAGGACGAATTGAGATGATTCATCTTAATGTTGACATGGTTTTTACAAACTTTAACATCTGTGTTATGATGTTATTCTGAGTGTTCTTTTGCTCACATTTCACATTAATAGAGAATGGGTAGGAAGTTTCTGTCCCAAGGTCATTCTTAGCTGTGCAGAGATACTGTCCAGAGTCTGAAGACTGGATGGGATGAAAGGAAAGCTGTTGTCCTTGGACACTGTGTCCGAGGGAATGATCTGTAGGAACCTCGGACCAGGTGTACTTTGCTACTGGGTTGGCCTCGCTGCTACTGGGTTGACTTGGTTCCCAGAGCAGAGGTTGGTTGTCCTTGAACCAGGTGTAGTCAGCTGCTGCGTTGGCATCACTGCTGCAGGTCAGATTAACTGAACTGCCCTCCTTTATTACACCAGAGGGACTCCTGACACTCACTGAGGGGTTCTTTGGAGCGTCTGTAGATAGTTATATAACATTTGTTTGTGTACCCAAGTATAAAAAGAAAGCATTAGGAAGTTGTAAGGCTAGTGTCATGAGCATTTCCAAGCATTGTATTGAATCCAGTTTATCCAGTTTATTTTTAAGTGCAACTTGCAGGTTGTCATTTTACGTGGCACATTATAGACTGTCTGCGGTCAGAATGTCAATAGAAATAAAAATGAATAAGGAACCGTCCATAACAACTGGAGAGCCCTTTATCTGAATTATCTTCGAAAATTATAATCCAGAGGGAAATCTATGCAGTCGGCTATTTTTCTAATTCACACATTTGATAGCTTCAAACTTAGTAGTTATCCTGCTTTTCATACGGATGAAATCAAAAGCAAGTAGTGTATGTTTCTGTTCTACCCAAATCTGAAATGTTCAGTAGTAGCAGTAGCCCACCCTGTACTACTGGTAGGCCTACCCTGAGGCTGAAGCCTGCCTCAACATATATGATATTCATACTTAAATTACATGTACTTTGTTACACTAAAGACCTATTACGTTCCGACTCGTGTCAGTGTACTGTGGAGTTCTTACAGACTGATGGAGAGGTGAGATGTTTGGATCCTTGAACAGCACATGAAGCACTGTAGTCTGAGTTAATGTAGAACCAGAGAAACCTTCTTTGATATTGTTGAGGAATTCCATTCCTGTACCAGGTGTACGTAAGACCGGTTGAATCACACATGCTGTGACATTCCAGCTGTACCCTGTAAAGACTGCTTGGACGAATTACCACTTCCATCTGGATATCTGGGCCAGGGAAGAAATTACACAAAAATGAATAAACAGGTGCATACACACACACACAGACACATACATACACACCTACACACACACACACACACACACACACACACACACACACACACACACACATACACCCACCCACCCACCCACCCACCCACACACACACACACACACCCACACACACACACACACACACACACACACACACACACACACACACACACACACACACACACACACAAACAGTTGAATAGATTCATTAGCAATCAATGTTTACCCGTCACAGATAACTTCACTCCAGGGTCACCACTATATGCCCCTCCTTTGTTTGTTGTAACCCTAAACTTGTATTCAGCAGAGTCACTCTGTGTCAGGCCTTTGATTATCAGTGTACAAGTTCCAGTACAGCTGTAGGACCCACACCTGGGCTCTCCACAGTGGTAATCAATACGACCTGTATAGTCTGTATCATCTCTCAGATCTACTAGCTCATTGTGTATATTAGTAAACCACCATCTTTTCTCCACTTTTAGGTGTTTAGGGTATTTATAGGTGCAGCTGATTTCAACTGTTGATCCTCTCAAACCGCAGACATTTCTAACTGGGTAATTAACTGCCCAGTTATTATAACCCTGTAATGCTGTAAAAAAACAAACACATCTCATGAGAATTATGGTTCAGCTGATGAAATGCATGATCACAAGATACATATGAGATTGTGGCTAGGTGCACCTGCAACTAGAGATACATGCTGAACACTGAGCTGTCAGAGAAACGTCCAAGAACAACATGGTCACCAACAATATGCAGCTAGTGAAAAGCTATTGATACACCTAGTGGTGAATACAGTGAGACAGCTAGTGATAAACCAGCTACAGCATGGATTTATCATCCTACATCTCATCAAGGGATAGAGTGCACAAACACACACAATACAAGGCAGGAGACCAATCTTGGCTTCTAACAATAAGTTCACAGACTCAACTTAAGTCTGTTCCACTTTAAAAAGGAACTCAGTTAACCCATCAATGTTGTACTGAATTCTGAGTTGCCTGGTAATCAGGAAATGGTCAACAAGCCTGTTTAAAATCTCAAATGCAACGCTACAATATTCAGTAAAACAGAACATATTTGTTATTTAAATGTACAAACCTGGTACTGACAGAAGGAAAGCTACAAAGCCTCTTGCAGCTGTTCTAAGATTCATAGTTTGTTTCTCTCAGGGCGTTGTTCTACAGATATAAACAAAATATGTATTCATTTTAACTAACATAATACATAGTTCTATGTCTATTCTTTGTATTCATTTTATCGCATTAATTGGTTATTGTGCTTGATATAGGAATGTTACTTTCTTTAGTAAACCAGTATAATTCAAGTAAAAAATATTCTTACTATGAAGGAGGTAGCTGGTGTGACAGAAAAAGTCTGTGGAAACGTCTTTGCCTGCGGTTTAAGATAATAACTCGAACAAATGTGTTCAAGGTCTTCCTTCCTCTTTACACAGTTAATATGAACTGCATGAATACCATGCACTGCTGGGCCTCAGAGACAAATGCTAAGTAGAAAGAGGATATTCACCCAGACCACATTAAACAGGCAGTGCAGTTTATCAGCTACCCTGAAAATAACTAGTGGTCAGTTGACCAGCGGAGAACATGTAGCATTTTGATATAGAATATAGTCATATTATATAGGATATAGATGTAGAATATAGATATAGAATAAAGATATAAACTACATATAGGATAACGTTTGAAGTAGAATACAGAATATAAAAAATATAGATATAAAATATAGAGGTAAAATAAAGAATATAGGGGTTGAATATCGTATATATTTAGATTATATATAGTTGGTAAATATATATAAAGATACGATCATATAGATATATATTATAGAAATAGAATATATATATATATATATAGAGTTTGAATAGCCTACTAAATAAAATGCCTCAATGTGATTATCTACTGCCACATAGTGGTGAAAGTTGTGATCTGCATTACTTTACAAACATTTGGAATGTATTCATCAACACGTTTATTTTTTAAATGTACTAAAATACATGAACCCTCAATGGAGAACTTGGACAGGATACTGAGTATTTTTGTGCCCGTAAAAAAGGCTTCCGGAGGTCAAAATACACATTCTTCCTGATATATATTTATTCAACAAGATTCATATTCATACTCATAAACGATTGCTATATTGAGCAAAGTAGAGAGGTTGAAATCCATCAGAGCTGTACACATAGGCGTCGATTACGCCGGGGACGCGTCCCCTCCAGATTTCGTCAAGAATAATTTTGTGCCCACCACTTGAAAAAAAATGTATACATAAATAAATAAAACAAGTTGAATTATTATGGATCATTACACGGGTCTTCTCAATGCCGTGGAACGCTCCGTTCACTTGCATGGGCTCTTCACAACTTCGCTGTGAATGCTAGATATAAATTGACCGCTGTCAAGGAAAACGGGACTTTTTGCCTATAATGACGTCTTTGGTATCACTCCTCAAGTAGTCCGGTAACTTTTCAACCCCAGCGTCTTTTGTTGCTAAGCGACGTCAACGTCTTTGGCAGACTATTTCCACATCCAGTACATCCAGAATTCTTTAGCAGCGGGGATCATCCGACCCTCCTCGTCACCGGCTGGGGCGGGGTTCTTCTTCGTGGGTAAGGACAAGTCCCTGAGACCCTGTATCGACTACCGAGACCTGAACAACATCACGGTGAAGAACCGCTATCCCCTTCCACTACTCTCCACTGCCTTTGAGCTGCTCCAGGGGGCAACGGTCTTCACCAAGCTCGACCTGAGAAATGCCTACCATCTGGTAGGCATTATCTGTTAAATAAGTTTGTCTTTGTGTACCTGGACGACATCCAGATTTTTTCCCGCAATCTTGAGGAGCACGTCACCCACATCCGGTCGGTTCTCCGCCGCCTCCTGGACAACTCCTTGGATCCAGCCAAGGTCTCTGCTGTGACCTCCTGGCCGGCTGCGCCTTTTTCTCTCGCAGCCTAACCCCCTCGGAGAGAAATTATGACATTGGCAACAGAGGCCTATGAGGAGGGGCGGCACTGGCTAGAGGGTACCAGGGTTCCGTTCGTGGTTTGGACCGATCATCGTAACCTTGAGTATATTCAGTCCACCATGAGGCTCAACTCCAGACAGGCCCGCTGGTCACTGTTTTTCGACCAGTTTAATTTCACCCTGTCCTATCGTCCTGGTTCTCGTAATGTTAAGCCTGATGCTCTCTCCCGACAGTACCCCGAGTGCCCCGACGAGACGGTTGAACCCTCCACCGGCGTACCAGCGCCGTACGCCGGCCCCTGTCTACCAGACATGCCACAAGGTCTGGCTGTCAAACCGTAACCTCTCCCTTAAGTTGGAGAGTCGTAAGCTGGCCCCCAGGTTTGTAGGCCCCTTCCCCATCCCTCGTGTCATTAACCCAGAGGCGGTACGCCGTCGGCTCCCTGGGTCCATGAGGATCCACCCGACATTCCATGTCTCCAGAGTCAACCCCGTCCAGGAGAGCACTCTGGCTCCTCCCGTTCCGCCTCCTCCTGCCCGTCAGCTCGTCGACGGCGGTCCGGTGTCGACTGTCCGGCGCCTTCTTCGCTCCCGCCGCCGTGGACGTGGGGTACAGTACCCGGTGGATATCGACCCCTCGCCTGCCCGACTACCCGCCCGGCGACGGTACCCCCAGTCTACCTGATTGCCGGCTGGTTTCCAAACTCTTGCCTGTCCCGTTTACTCTGCCTGCCCGACCCTGATCAGCTGTGCGATTAATAAAACCTTTGGACTCCCCTGTCACCAGCAGTCTGTGCACTTGGGTTCTGCCTAACCCCCCGTTACAGATTTGTGTTTTGCGGACGTCAGCACGTGACACTTTGTGCGACACACTCACCTAGGGGATGGACAGAATAGGAAGTAAGATGAACGAGAGACGAGGAGTAAAAGTGAGATGGGGGGGGGGGGGGTGTGGGAGAGAGAGATAGATAAGGAAAATCAAAAGAGGGAGGGAGAGTGTGTGAGCAAGAGAGAAGGAAAGGGAGGGAGTTAGGGATAAGTACATGGAAAGGCTGCGTATCATCCTGGTTGAGATAGAACGAGAAAGACGGATAAAAAGAGAGAGAGCAAGTGAGCGAGGCAGAGCTATAGAGAGAGAGAGCGAGTTTGAGATGTATGCAGAGAGGTAGAGAGACAGAGGGAGAGAGCGAGCGAGGTATGAGTATATAGAGAGAGGGAAAGAGGTAGAGAGACAGTAGGCTCCAGGTTGTGTGGAGAGGCCTGTCGTCTCAGAGGTGATTTATTAAAGAGAGGCATGGCAGGGAGTGGAGCGAGCAAGTTCTGATTAACCATGGAGAGAGAGGACATGATCCCCTCTATTGTTCATCCTCCCAGAGAGCGACAGAGACAGAGAGATGGAAGATGAAAAGTACAATTATTTATATGTAGCGCCCCCATGCCATGGCTATGAACATGATATTCTAATTAACCCAAAAGTTAATTGGGACGCTCCCAAGTTCACACTAAACTGACCACACGCTATATGTGGTAATCTACCCGATTTTATGTTTAGTTGTATTGTAGTGTCTTGTAGAAATAAACCCCTAATGTATCGGAATCACTGCATGGTAATGACAACAAAAACACATAAGTTACTATGAAAGATGGTTTCATTCGATTAACACGTTAACAAGAATCATTCAGTTCATCGACCCACAGGTAAATCAATTCACACAAGAAACAGGTAAATCAATTGACAGATGAAATCACATGCATTTTGGAAATGTTGAAATCAAAATGCAGTCCTATGCCGGCACGAACTATTTATCCCCACGTTGCAGGCCTGTGTCGTCGCTTGGGTACGTGGAGGCCAAAAACAGAACGGCCGCTTCACTCACAGGAGCAAACAAACAAACAATCAAATGTACCTTTCACCTCACTTGGCGGAGTGTGTGTGCGTGCGTGTGGAAGCGAGCGGAAAGTCGCGGTCCTCGTGCCGATTGGTCCACGCTGGCGTTTTATCCAAAACGACCGGCAAGATCCTTATGCTGGCGTCTTATCCAAACGACCGGCAAGATCCTTATTTGGGCACACATCCCACTTAACCGCACTCAGGCTTCGCCGCGTCCACGTCTGGATGCAGGTTCAGCATCTCCTGTATACCTCAGAAAGAACATCAATACACACGATCACTGATGTGGTGGTTATCTATCCGACAACCTAAACAGTATACCTCTAGTCTATATCCTAGACAGAGTATATTGCATGCATAGATCTAAGCCGGTATAAATGGTTCACGAGTTCGCACTAGCCGTCCGTCCTCTTCCTGGTTCACCCCCCCTCAGCTGCCGAGCTTCCAACCTTTTAACCCTCCGGTTCAAAGGTCACATTAAGAAAACAACCAAAACGTAAAACAACCAAAACGTACATACTCAAATGAAAATAAAATACAGGCCATAGGAAAATGAAACATTCTGCATAATGCATTCAAAATCATTAAACATTTATTAACACCTTTTAACTTAAAGAAAATTAAAGGAAAATATAGCACAGGGCTACACTCTCCCCCCCCCTTAAATGTCCTCATGCCCTCATGAGACCCAACTCTGGCATGAAAAATTAGTTTATTAACCAATTTTTATGACTACACCCCTATGAACTATAGTCAAAGGCTGGTCCTTAGATCTTCCTGCCTCATCATATGTTAACCTAATAACCGGCTTAATTGACCTCTTCCCTCGTCGAGGAGAATTTCTCTGAGGTTCAACTTCCTCAGCTGATACAACTGGATCTTTATCAGATACAGTTCTACCTCGTTGTCCAACAGGGGTATCTGCATCGTTACCAATAATAACAATATCATCACTCTCATTAGCAAGGACATGTTCAGGCTCTGATATCACCTCAGACTCAACCTCACTCTCCTCTGGATCAGCTGCAGTTTGTTGTTCATCAGCAGTGTCCACTACTGGCATGACATCGTCCCTGCTTCTCTGAAAACCACGAGTACAGGAATCAGGAGGTTCAGATCTCCATCTGTAAACGGGTCTAATTTCACATTCAGAATCACTAGTGTCCTCATCAACTAAGTAGCGGTCTGGTTGTCTCAAACTAGGACTCTTAGGTGAAACAGATTTTCTTTGAGTCCTAGTCACAGATCTTGCGACCGGCAATGGAGCATCCTGCTCCTCATCAGCTATCCGGACCAGCTCACCAATAGGCAAAATATTGTCTCTGTGTAGGGTTCTAAGTTTCCCCATTCCACTATCAGGCTTGACTCTGTACGCAGGCAAGTCAGGTAGCTTTTCAACCACCACATAAGGTAGAGCGTTCCAACGGCTCTGTAACTTATGCTTTCCCTTCAAGCCCAAATTTTTCAAGAGTACTCTGTCCCCCTTGGCTAAAACTTGGTTGCGCATGACCTTTTCGTAGTTCCTTTTGTTTCGCAAATGAACTTGTGTAGCTGACTTGGCAGAAAGTTCATATGCACTCTGTAAGTCCTCTTTCAACTCTTCTACATAACGTGAATGACTGACCGATCCCTGCTTATCAGTGCCAAAACACACATCAATTGGCAATCTAGCCTCTCTTCCAAACATAATGTAATAGGGAGAAAACCCTGTGGCATCGCTCTTAGTGCTATTGTATGCATGCACTAGTTGACTCACATGACGGCTCCACTGTCTCTTATGTGTGTCCCTCAAAGTCCCCAGCATGGAAAGCAGCGTTCTGTTAAACCGTTCAGGCTGGGGGTCCCCCTGGGGATGATAGGGAGTCGTTCTGGACTTTCGGATCCCCAACGTCCTCAAAAGTTCTTTGATCAATCGGCTTTCAAAATCACGGCCCTGATCCGAGTGAATTCGAGCCGGGAGGCCATAATGCACAAAGAACCTTTCAACCAAGACTTTGGCCACTGTTATTGCTCTTTGATCTTTAGTCGGGTATGCTTGCGCGTAGCGACTGAAATTATCTGTAACGACGAGTATGTTACCATATCCACTTGAGTCTGGTTCCAAAGACAAGAAATCGATACAAACCAGCTCCATAGGTCCATTAGAGGTAATTTGATGTAACGGAGCAGCTCGGGAACAAGGGCTCTTCCACGTTACACACCTCCCACAGTTACCTATGTATCTCTCAACAGCCTGAGACATTTTCGGCCAGTAAAACCTTTCCCTTACCAGGTCTACAGTTCTCTCTACCCCCAAGTGTCCCATATCATCATGTAAAGCACGAATCACAGGCAATCTGAACTCCTTGGGCAGTAGCAACTGACGTCTTTCTTTTCCGGAGGCTTTGTTTGTAATTCTGTACACTAGTCCGTCTTCAACACTGAATTTCGGACTCTCACGTTTCAGCAAACCTACTTCAGGGTCAGTCTGGCTTAAATTAGCTCGACTGATAGCATCAGCTAAAGACTGGAGAACTGCATCTGAAGTCCCGCCAGGGGGAACTGACGGAGTGCAAAAACCTTCTAAATCAGCAACTGATTTCCCCTCAGTTGCTAAGAAGATTTTCAACTTCTCTGAAAAATCATCAGGAGCAGCAGGAGTTCCATTAGCATTCACAATCTTCCATACATCGTCACCATCAGCAGGCCTCACCTCCGGGGGAACCCAACTTGAAACAACCTCTTCTTTGCATTCACAAAGAACTAAAAGGCCACCAGCCTCACTGCTGAATTTCCTCCCCCGTACTCGGACACGTCCCCAACATCGCACAGTATGTAGGACATCTTCAATTTGGCCCACTTCAAGATCTTCACGTACACCGATAACCAATATGGCATGCTTAGGGTTAATGCCCTCACTACTGCACCACTTCAGAAGCTCTGTTTGCTGCCAGGCTTTATAATTTGATGGATCCTCCATAGCTAAATTACAATCTTCTTTAAGCGCAAACGACGTGCTTACCTAACAATAAGACAATAAGACTACGACAACAAAAAGGATTCCAAACCAATACAAACACAACGATCCCAGCAGAGCCTCCATTTTATGTAGCGCCCCCATGCCATGGCTATGAACATGATATTCTAATTAACCCAAAAGTTAATTGGGACGCTCCCAAGTTCACACTAAACTGACCACACGCTATATGTGGTAATCTACCCGATTTTATGTTTAGTTGTATTGTAGTGTCTTGTAGAAATAAACCCCCTAATGTATCGGAATCACTGCATGGTAATGACAACAAAAACACATAAGTTACTATGAAAGATGGTTTCATTCGATTAACACGTTAACAAGAATCATTCAGTTCATCGACCCACAGGTAAATCAATTCACACAAGAAACAGGTAAATCAATTGACAGATGAAATCACATGCATTTTGGAAATGTTGAAATCAAAATGCAGTCCTATGCCGGCACGAACTATTTATCCCCACGTTGCAGGCCTGTGTCGTCGCTTGGGTACGTGGAGGCCAAAAACAGAACGGCCGCTTCACTCACAGGAGCAAACAAACAAACAATCAAATGTACCTTTCACCTCACTTGGCGGAGTGTGTGTGCGTGCGTGTGGAAGCGAGCGGAAAGTCGCGGTCCTCGTGCCGATTGGTCCACGCTGGCGTTTTATCCAAAACGACCGGCAAGATCCTTATGCTGGCGTCTTATCCAAACGACCGGCAAGATCCTTATTTGGGCACACATCCCACTTAACCGCACTCAGGCTTCGCCGCGTCCACGTCTGGATGCAGGTTCAGCATCTCCTGTATACCTCAGAAAGAACATCAATACACACGATCACTGATGTGGTGGTTATCTATCCGACAACCTAAACCAGGGGTCTCCAACACGTCGATCGCGAGCTACCGGTAGCTCGCGGGCAGGTTTTCAGTAGCTCGCCTGATAGGTTGACCGAAAAAAATAAAAAAATAAAAAATTATAATAATAATTAAAAAAATTAAAAAAATTAAAAATAATAATATTCCGACGACAGTAAATGCACCTCATCTCACTTACGTTCACATATATGTCACATTGGTGTCCGGTGTAAATGTAGCCAAAGTGACGTTGTGACGTTGAGTGACGTTGTACGCTCGCTAAGCTAAAGTGAGGAGTTTGGTGGTATTAGCAGAACTTTACACAAACAACAAAGATGGAAAACCAAGGTGGCCAAGTCAAGAAAAAGCAGAAAACATACCATTTCCATTTAGAGTGGGAATGCGAGTTCTTCTTTACTAGCGTGAAGGACAAGTGTGTGTGCCTCATATGCGGGAGCAGTGTTTCGGTCGGCAAAAGAGGTAACGTGGAGCGCCACCACACTCAAGTCCACGGTAACTTTGCGCGGGATTTTCCAGCAGGCAGCACTCACGGACTGAGAAAGTGAACCAGCTGAAAGCAAACCTTAAAAAACAGCAATGTTTATTCATCGGACCGACGAAGAAAGCCAACGCGGCCACGGAGGCATCATTTAAAGTGGCGCACATTTTGACAAAACACAAGAAGCCATACACCGATGGCGGGATGGTGAAGGAAGCAATGACAGCGGTGGCCGACACATTATTCAAGGACCATAAAAGTAAGACTGAAATCATGTCCGCTATCGCTGATGTACAGCTTGGCGCAAACACAGTGGCACGGCGAGTGTCTGCGCTCTCTGCCGATGCAGTGGGTCAGTTGGAGCGGGACATGATTAAATGCAAATGGTTTTCAATTCAATGTGACGAGTCGGTGGATGCGGCTGATACCGCTCAGATGGCTGTGTTTGTCCGGATGGTTTTCGAAGACGCTTCCACCAGAGAGGAGTTTTTAACGTTGCTTCCACTAAAAACCACAACCAGAGGAGTCGATATTTACAACGTTGTGAAAAAGTACTTCGTTGAACATAACGTGCCTATTGAAAAGCTGGTGTCTATTACAACAGACGGCGCACCAGCTATGACAGGACGCCACTCAGGATTTATTGCACTGTGCAAGGCCGACCCGGACTTTCCTAAAATTGTGAACTATCACTGCATCATTCACCAGCAGGCTATATGCGCCAAAGTCATGAGATTTGATCATGTGATGACACCTGTCATTAAGATCATCAACTCCATTCGCGCAAAGGCCAAGCAGCACAGAAGCTTCAAACTGCTCCTCCAGGAACTGTCTGCTGAACACAGTGATCTCCTTCTCCACACTGAGGTGAGGTGGCTGAGCCGAGGAAAAATACTGGATCGCTTCTGCTCATTGCTGAACGAAATCAAGGCTTTCATGGAGTCAAGAGAGGAGGACACTACACTTTTGTCTGATGCTGAGTGGCTGCTTGATCTTGCGTTCCTGACAGACATGACAGAGAAACTCAATCAGCTCAACACCCAGTTACAAGGTAAAGACAGAACAATTTCGGACATGATCAGTGCTGTTAAGGCTTTTAAAGCAAAACTGTCATTCTACCTCCAGCAACTGAAAAACAAAAGACTGCAACACTTCCCAACAGTAGTTAAGATGTTAGATAGCCATGCAGGGGCTGACTTTGTTTTGGATGTCAATAAATATTGTGACCTCATGTCAAAGCTAGGCCAGGAGTTTGAGGATAGGTTCAATGATTTTGATAAGCTGGAGCCATGTGTGGCATTCATTGCCAACCCATTCATGGAGGTAGACATCACAGAGATTTCAGAAAAGATGGCTGAACTGTTCACTGTCAATCCTGTGGAGATGGAGATGGAGGTTATAAATCTCCAGAATCATGTTCAGCTTAAGTCTCAGCAACACTCACAACATTTCTGGAGCCTTGTAGACCCAGAAAACTACAAGAACATTCACCAAGCAGCACTTAAAATTTCTGCTTTATTTGGTTCGACATACCTTTGTGAAGCTGCTTTTTCTGACATGAATGTCATCAAATCTAAATTCAGAACAAGACTGACAGATGAACATTTAAATGACTGTATTAGAGTGAACCTGAGCGCATACACTCCAGCATACACCTCTTTGGTGGACTCCATGCAGTGCCAGTCATCTCACTGAGTTTTAAAAAGAGTGAGTGTACTAATGTTTTCTTGGACCTTTGATGTTGAGTTATTGTGTTATTGTTATTGAGTTGAGTTATTTTTGATAAGCATTGTGTATTGCAATTGCACACGTGTACAAACAGAAGGACTCCATGCAGTGCCAGTCATCTCACTAAGTTTTAAAAAGAGTGAGTGTACTAATGTTTTCTTGGACCTTTGATGTTGAGTTATTAAGTTATTGTATTAGAGTTGAGTTATTTTTGATAAGCATTGTGTATTGCAATTTCACACGTGTACAAACAGAAGCACGTGTGATTAATTAATCAGTTAATCAGTTAATCAGTTAATAAATGCATAATAAATTCATGCATTTATTAATCAGTTCATTAATAAATATGTGCGATGTGATGCAAGTAGCTCTTGGCCACTTAATTTTTTTCTAAGTAGCTCTCAGTTGAAAAAAGGTTGGAGACCCCTGACCTAAACAGTATACCTCTAGTCTATATCCTAGACAGAGTATATTGCATGCATAGATCTAAGCCGGTATAAATGGTTCACGAGTTCGCACTAGCCGTCCGTCCTCTTCCTGGTTCACCCCCCCTCAGCTGCCGAGCTTCCAACCTTTTAACCCTCCGGTTCAAAGGTCACATTAAGAAAACAACCAAAACGTAAAACAACCAAAACGTACATACTCAAATGAAAATAAAATACAGGCCATAGGAAAATGAAACATTCTGCATAATGCATTCAAAATCATTAAACATTTATTAACACCTTTTAACTTAAAGAAAATTAAAGGAAAATATAGCACAGGGCTACATATAGTTTGTGGTTGCATTTCATATACAGAGTTTGTATGCATGACAAGTGAGAGCGGGAGTGTCTGTGGACACTTTCTTGATGTCAGCATCTATTACATAAATATAGAATGTAAAATGCAGACCGTGTGTGAGGACACAATACACACACAAACACTTAAAAAAAACACTACACAGCATTCGTGTCCCTCGGGTGCCCTGCTCGCCACAGTAGGAAGGTGACATCATCATCCTCATCATTCTCATGTCCCTCAGCTCCACGATGACATCACAGCTCTCAGTTGGCGCATTATCGTCTACGCCGGCGGCTCCACAGCGCGTTGGTCCGTGACACATTTTTCAGGGCTTAAAATCCATCTTCAACGGACCCACGTCGATCACGTCCGCCGTTGCATCATTACTAATTACAAAGCCTAGTAGGCTGTGTGATAATACCAAACCATAAAAGTAATTTTTAGGAAATTAGTAAATCAATCAGATTATGGTGATAATCGTATTAAATAAGCATACAATTATCGGAATGATGCATCGTACATTAATAATAACACATTATTTAGTGTGTGTGGGGGGGGGGGCTACGAGTTGTTTCAAATGAAGTTGTTAAATGGCGTTGTCACGATAAATATTAACCCTTAAAATGTGTATAATTATTTGGAAGAGTAAATCAAAAATAGTTTAAAGTGATTTGGTCAAAAACATTAGAGGGTACTCCATTCAGGAAAAACAGTATAAAAAAAGAAAGAGTATTAGCCAAAATCAGTAAACCTCTAGTCTTACTTATAAATCTAAAATAATAGTCGGACTCTTTAATTAAATAATTTGTTCTGATCATATCCAGTGCCTAGCTTTACTACAGAATTGACAGGTGTGTCACATCAGCAGGTGACCTGGTAACCAAATCAGCCAAGCAGCGGATATGCATGCAATGGCTGTATGTAGCCTACAGAGGGAGCTATCTACCATACAAACCAATGAACAAGTGGAGCAGGTTGAGCTCTCCTTGAAGACCTCCCCTCACATGTGAAGTACATTCAGGCAATGAGCAGGTGGTGGAGATTCAACTGAGTGCCGGTCAACATTTTTTTCCATTTAGCGGAGGCATACATAGCAGTTCAGGTTGTCACTGTCTGGCACACACCATTCTCACTCACTCCTATTAGACTTTGGTGGTGGTGGTGGTGGTGGTGGGTGTCAGAATGCTATAACCTGGTCACCCAAAATGGACAATGAATCAAATAGCATGTAGATATAAAACCCATAGAGTTAAACGTGTATTCTATGTTCTTTAAACTTGGGTTAGGCTTGTGTATTTCAAGATTTGACCAGGATCAATTCGTAGCACTGCGATGTTACAAACTACATTACTTATCATTATCATTGAAATGAAGTATGCTGTACCCCTCTGAGGTCGTGTCAGTGTCCCTGAAAAGAAGATGGAGACATTTTCAAAATCAGTTACCCTGGAAAGCAGATTTAACAAAGATTTAGAACTTAAGAGTTGAATATCTAAGATAGTATCAGAAGGGGTTTACCCAGGGATAGCGTTGGGTCTTGGAGAGTCGACCAGAGAGTAAAGGACCTGGTCTATCTGATCTGATCGGACGGGGGGATCCCACAGGACGTTGAGGCACTTTCGGTTCTCTTAGCCTGAGATGTGGGTGGATAGTGACGGTCATCCTGCTCTTCCTTTGCTTCCCTCTGTGTTGTCTGAGCCGAGCAAATGGTCAGAGCTGAGGTTTTTTGAAACACAGAAACAGGAAGTGACCGATGGGAAGAGAGGACATAAGAGTATGCATACAAAAACGTTAAACTTCCTGTGTTTCTGGTTCATTTTGTGACCTTTGGTGGGGATTTGTGGTCCCAGCATGCAGGCTGGTGTAGGCTTCACTACTTCAAATGTGTTCCTTTTGCTAACCACTTCTAGGTTTCCTCAAACTGTCCCGGGCTGGGAGTATCATTCTCAAATAGTTATGAATTTGCTTTGATTACACATCATTACCTCCATCACTCCGTCTGGTCATTCTGCTCCCTGGTAGAAGACCCTTAGTTTGTCCTCTTGATCGTGCTGAAGATCTCAACCTAGATCTCACTCTCGACATCAATAGTCTAACTTTAATGGGAATTTTCAACAGAAACAGAATTAATTTGCGGAACCCTCTCACAAGAAGCATGAAGCATTTTTAACTTACAATATAACATAGCTGTGCCTGCTGGTTCCCCTTAATAGCTAATCTCTTACCAATTATATTTGCGTATGGCAGAAAGTTCTCAGAGTGGCAGGGCTAGATTAACAGTAACAACTAAAGCAACAACTAGAATTTTTACACGTGGTTTTGAGTTGTGGGCTCGGGGCATTTGTGTGTCTTAGTCAAGGATGGCTAAGTAAGAAATGGCTTCCTGTCTCCCACCTCCACCCCAGTGTCTGGCCTTCCTCCCTGGGAACATGGTTTCTGGAAGCCATCTTTCTTCTGGTGAAGAGAACAGAGAGATAAAGAAGCAACAGGAGAAATGTATGGCCAATGAGAGAGAGAGAGAGAGAGAGAGAGAGAGAGAGAGAGAGAGAGAGAGAGAGAGAGAGAGAGAGAGAGAGAGAGAGAGAGACTTATCACCTTATCCAGAGGAAGATGAGGAGGGGTATGGGGACCAGTAAGACAGCAACTGTATGTACAGTGATCTGTGATCTGTGATGATGATGATGTGTCTGGAAGATACTGAGAGAAGCATTGAACTGCCCTCCACTATTTCCTGATTACAGGGACCTGAGTACACAGATGTGTGTTTAGGTCTAGGTCTTGCGGTCAACTATGTTAAAAGATGTTAAAGATGCTAAAAGATGCTATGTTTATATCAGTGATACAGCAGGATAATGCATGAGGAATTTGGATGATTCATATTAATGTTGACAGGGTTATGCAGACTTTAAAGGTAAAGTGTGTATGGTTTAGTGGTATCTAGTGGTCTGGTAATATTCAGTTGGTTATTCACCAACTGAATAACCCCCCTTCTTACTTAGTTACTTAATCTGATTGGTTGTCTGAGTTATTAGAACAATATATGGCTGTGTCCATGTTTGGAAATCAAGCCAAACCAGTCACAAACCTAGAGATCAGGAGATCAGGAATGGTATCAACACATTTTAATGCCGAAACCATCGTAATATTTCATGTGTTGCAATGTTTTCTGGTTCTGCACTCCTTGGGGCTTGTGCAGGCGCACTGACCACTCATGCTGCCAGACATTTGCAGGAATCGTAAGGAAAATTGTGCATAACCTTTCCGAAGATATCATATGAACATTTTATGAGACCAGACTGCATGTTTCCCCATTTTTGAAATACGTGTTTTTATATATCATTTAGGTTATTTCTTAAACAGAACATAGCCTTGAGGCATGAAAAACACCATAAGCAGTTTAACTTACTCACTAAACATCATATACAAGCACTGAAAGAAGATTATGACAATAAAAAGCACATTTCTCGCGAGACATGTTTTCAAACACATTTTAATGTCGAAACAAACGTAATATTACATTTTCCACTGAGAATAAAATAAATGTCAACCATGTTTGGTTATCAGTGATAGCAGTTCCCACATCATCCAACAAAGCAATGATAGAAAGCGTTTTTTTTTCTGGCGAGAAGAATATTCTTAGTAACTAACAACCAAACGAACTATACTCATGCTGAACGAAGATTATGACAATAACATACAATTGTATTGCTAGAAATTTCATCAAAACCCATTTAATGCTGGATCTATCTAAAAATAATGCATTTTCTTGGATATTTATTTGATGGTGGTACATACAACTCTGACATCTGTTTACTGTCGCTGAAAAGTTAAAGAAAGATAAAGAGAAGAAACTCTTCGACTGGGTTTACTTGATGAGGAAGTCTCAAGCCACAAAGTTTATTTTCAAGAACTATCAAGAGGGCTTACTCAGGGACAGCCTCGGGTATTTTAAGGTTGATGGCAGAGTAAAGGACCTGCTCTGTCTGATCAGACTCTACCAGAGCACCAGCAAACCCACAAGGCACGTCATCCTGCTCTTCCTTTGCTTCCCTCTGTGTTGTCTGAGCAAAGTGAATAATCAGAGCTGAGGTGTTTTCAAACACAGAAACAGTAAAGAACAGATGGGAAGAGAGGACAGAAGAGTACGTTTAAGAAAAGCTTTTAACTTCCTGTTTTTCTGATTCATTTTGTGATCTGGTGGGGATTTGTGGTCCCACCATGGAGGCTGCTGTAGGCTTTGATTCAAGACTCATTCTTCAAATGTGTTCCTTTTCTAACCACTTCAAGGTTTCCTCAAACTGTCCCGGGCTGGGAGTATCATTCTCAAATAGTTATTTATTTGCTTGGATTACACATCATTACCTCCATCACTCCATCTGGTCCTTCTGCTCCTTGGTAGAAGAACCTTAGTTTGTCCTCTTGATCGTGCTGAAGATCTCAACCTAGATCTCACTCTCAACCTCAATAATAACTTTAATGGGAACTTTCAACAGAAACAGAATTAATTTGCGGAACCCTCTCACAAGAAGCCTGAAGCACTTTTAACTTACAATATAACAAAGCTGTGCCTGCTGGTTCCCCTTAATAGCTAATCTCTTAGCAATTATATTTGCGTATGGCAGAAAGTTCTCAGAGTGGCAGGGCTAGATTAACAGGAACAACTAAAGCAACAACTAGAATTTTTACACGTGGTTTTGAGTTGTGGGCTCGGGGCATTTGTGTGTCTTAGTCAAGGATGGCTAAGTAAGAAATGGCTTCCTGTCTCCCACCTCCACCCCAGTGTCTGGCCTTCCTCCCTGGGAACATGGTTTCTGGAAGCCATCTTTCTTCTGGTGAAGAGAACAGAGAGATAAAGAAGCAACAGGAGAAATGTATGGCCAATGAGAGAGAGAGAGAGAGAGAGAGAGAGAGAGAGAGAGAGAGAGAGAGAGAGAGAGAGAGAGAGAGAGAGAGAGAGAGAGAGAGACTTATCACCTTATCCAGAGGAAGATGAGGAGGGGTATGGGGACCAGTAAGACAGCAACTGTATGTACAGTGATCTGTGATCTGTGATGATGATGATGTGTCTGGAAGATACTGAGAGAAGCATTGAACTGCCCTCCACTATTTCCTGATTACAGGGACCTGAGTACACAGATGTGTGTTTAGGTCGAGGTCTTGCGGTCAACTATGTTAAAAGATGTTAAAGATGCTAAAAGATGCTATGTTTATATCAGTGATACAGCAGGATAATGCATGAGGAATTTGGATGATTCATATTAATGTTGACAGGGTTATGCAGACTTTAAAGGTAAAGTGTGTATGGTTTAGTGGTATCTAGTGGTCTAGTAATATTCAGTTGGTTATTCACCAACTGAATAACCCCCCTTCTTACTTAGTTACTTAATCTGATTGGTTGTCTGAGTTATTAGAACAATATATGGCTGTGTCCATGTTTGGAAATCAAGCCAAACCAGTCACAAACCTAGAGATCAGGAGATCAGGAATGGTATCAACACATTTTAATGCCGAAACCATCGTAATATTTCATGTGTTGCAATGTTTTCTGGTTCTGCACTCCTTGGGGCTTGTGCAGGCGCACTGACCACTCATGCTGCCAGACATTTGCAGGAATCGTAAGGAAAATTGTGCATAACCTTTCCGAAGATATCATATGAACATTTTATGAGACCAGACTGCATGTTTCCCCATTTTTGAAATACGTGTTTTTATATATCATTTAGGTTATTTCTTAAACAGAACATAGCCTTGAGGCATGAAAAACACCATAAGCAGTTTAACTTACTCACTAAACATCATATACAAGCACTGAAAGAAGATTATGACAATAAAAAGCACATTTCTCGCGAGACATGTTTTCAAACACATTTTAATGTCGAAACAAACGTAATATTACATTTTCCACTGAGAATAAAATAAATGTCAACCATGTTTGGTTATCAGTGATAGCAGTTCCCACATCATCCAACAAAGCAATGATAGAAAGCGTTTTTTTTTCTGGCGAGAAGAATATTCTTAGTAACTAACAACCAAACGAACTATACTCATGCTGAACGAAGATTATGACAATAACATACAATTGTATTGCTAGATATTTCATCAAAACCCATTTAATGCTGGATCTATCTAAAAATAATGCATTTTCTTGGATATTTATTTGATGGTGGTACATACAACTCTGACATCTGTTTACTGTCGCTGAAAAGTTAAAGAAAGATAAAGAGAAGAAACTCTTCGACTGGGTTTACTTGATGAGGAAGTCTCAAGCCACAAAGTTTATTTTCAAGAACTATCAAGAGGGCTTACTCAGGGACAGCCTCGGGTATTTTAAGGTTGATGGCAGAGTAAAGGACCTGCTCTGTCTGATCAGACTCTACCAGAGCACCAGCAAACCCACAAGGCACGTCATCCTGCTCTTCAATTGGTTCTCTCTGTGCTGCAGAAGCCGAGCGATTGGTCAGAGCTTAAAGGTTTTCGTACACAGGACACGGAAGAAACTGACGGGGAGAGAGGACAGAGTAGTACATTTAGGAAACACTTTACTCTCAAATGGCTGTTCAGAAGCTCATGTTTTCATGGTTCATTTAGGGCCCGTTGGGGGTGACTAGTGCTTCCACAGTGCAGGACGCTGTAGGTTTCACTTCAGGACTCTTCTTCTTGAACATATTCCTCTTTCTAATCATTGATAGGTTTCAGTGACAGCTTGTAAGATTTTTCTTAAACGTGGAAAAATAGACTAATAAACGTGGATTAGACATCAATACTTCCATCCCTCTGTTTTCTCATTCTGCGTACTGGCAGAAGTCTCTCAGTTTGTCAGCTTGTTCTCAGCCTAGATCGCACTCTATATCTCACTCTTGATCTCACAAAAAAATAAAAGCAAAAAAGTTGCCTCAATGGTCCAACTTGTCTGGGATTTCGGTACTCGTTAAGTTATTTTTGGTATGATTGATATGACCACGGATAACAGCAATGGGCTACCCCACAATTGATTTGGCCCCATAACGTCAGCTACAGCTGTAGTCAACTTATTTAATGATCATTTAGAAATGCAACAATAAGTTAACAAATGTTGATGCTATTTCATTAGAATGAAATAAACGTGAACAGACGTGACAAAACATAACGTGTATATAACTTTAATACACAACCTCGTCAATGAAAACCTTTCTATCTTAGCGTCACTTTAGCATTATGAAAAAGAATTAATGCTATTTGATTGGTTCCACTTTTGTGATGGTTCTCCTTTAAAGCTAATCTCTTGAGCATTGTATCTGCATATTGTCATAAAGGTCTCGTAGCGAAAGGGCTAGGAGTTACAGAAACTGCAAGTACATGAGATTTTAGAGGTATGGGCTCGGGGTATTTCCACCACACTAGTCGGTAGTGGAAGGAGTAAAGGAGTCTTAGTAAGGAATAGCTTCCTGTCTCTCACCTCCTCCCTGGTATCTGGCCTTCCTCCCTGGCCACGCGCTTTCCTAGAAGCCCTCTTTCTTCTGGGGAATAGAACAGAGAGATAAGAAGAAGAAGAGTTGTTGTTGATGTTGATGTTGATGTTGATGTTGATGTTGAGAGAGAGAGAGAGAGAGAGAGAATATCTCACCTCATCCAGAGGAAGATGAGGAGGAGTATGGTGGCCAGTAAAACAGCAACAGTACCTCTAGCCACAGTTGTTGTAGTCACTGATGATGATGTGGCTGAAACACAGTCATTTAACACTTGATTCATGTGAAGGATCAAATAATGTCCATATATATTACATTTACATTTGTCTAAATGTAACAGATCGACAATTGATGAAAAAATATTATGGATTCTCTTAATCAAGAGTATTCTTACTCTGTAAAACTTGGACACATCTATAACTGGGGTTCTAGCACCAATGGTAATAAAAGTGGCATCACATTATTTAAGCCTATCACAAATTGAATAGAGCCGTTGCATGAGTCTGTCAATGGGGTTAGTACTCAGGTATTATTCAAGTGTTTGGTCAGTCTTTAAACAATGTGCTATTTTAAAGGAACAATTACCTGCCACATTAAGGAACATCAAAGTTGAATTCTGAAGTCCAACTGCATTACGAGCTTCACAGTAATAATTTCCTCCAAGCTCAGTTGTGATGTTACTGATGGTGTAGTTCTCTCCTAATTCTTCCACTGAGCCTCCATGTTCCCTGAACCAGGTGTAGTCAGCTGCTGGGTTGGCATCACTGCTGCAGCTCAGAGTCACTGAACCTCCCTCCTTTATTTCACCAGGGGGTCTCACGCTCACTGAGGGGGTCTTTGGAGCGTCTGTCATAAACACATTGATATATATTTACATCCTTAAGACACGAAACCG
Organism: Gadus morhua; assembly: GCF_902167405.1. Lineage (NCBI taxonomy): Eukaryota > Metazoa > Chordata > Actinopteri > Gadiformes > Gadidae > Gadus > Gadus morhua. The sequence continues at coordinate 3,850,747 of NC_044063.1, forward strand.
CGCACAAAACTACAATGTCAGTGAGATACAGAATGTCTGTGACTCATGGTTTACCAGGCATATAGCAATAAGTGAATAGCAGCTAAGCATTTTTGCAATATTGGATGAAGCAAATATGATTACATATTAGACGGTACAGATTTGTATTATTACTATTTAACCTTAAGTTTTTTGTTACTATCGTTTTCCACTCACACTGGACATCTATGAAAACCGAGTTGGAGCCCAGATATCCATATTGGTTCTCTGCGTGGCAGCGGTACGTTCCCCTGTCTTTAGAGCTGACTGGGTCCAAGGTATAAGGTCTCCTTGGTTCCCAGGGCAGAGGTTGGTTGTCCCTGAACCAGGTGTAGTCAGCTGCTGGGTTGGCATCACTGCTGCAGCTCAGAGTCACTGAACCTCCCTCCATTATTTCACCAGGGGGACTTGGTATCACAAATGTGTGTTTAGGCCCATCTGGAGGTACATCAAACATGATGTAAATTGATATGAATGATATAAAGAGGACATTTGAGGAGTTAAGGGAATGCAGGATGAATTGAGATGATTCATCTTAATGTTGACATGGTTGTACAAACTTTAACATCTGTGTTATGATGTTATTCTGTGTGTTTGTTTACTCACATTTCACATCAATAGAGATGGGGGAGGATTTTGTCCCTAGGTCATTCTTAGCTGTGCAGAGATACTGTCCAGAGTCTGAAGACTGGATGGGATGAAAGGAAAGCTGTTGTCCTTGGACACTGTGTCCGGGGGAATGACCTATAGTAACCTTGGTCCAGGTGTACTTTGCTACTGGGTTGGCCTTGCTGCTGCAGGTCAGATTCACTGAACTGCCCTCCTCTATTACACCAGGGGGAGTCCATCCCACTGAGGGGGACTCCAGAGCGTCTGTTGACAGAAATATAACATTAGTTTGTATTAGTAAGTATAAAAATAAAGCCTTAGGAAGTTGTAAGGATAGTGTCATGAGCATGTCCAAGCATTGTATTGAATCCAGTTTATCCAGTTTATTTTTAAGTGCAACTTGCAGGTTGTCATTTTACGTTGCACATTATAGACTGTCTGCAGTCAGAATGTATTAAATAAGCATACAATTATCGTAATGATGCATCGTACATTAATAATTACACATTATTTAGTGTGTGTGGGGGGGGCCTACGAGTTGTTTCAAATGAAGTTGTTAAATGGCGTTGTCACGATAAATATTAACCCTTAAAATGTGTATAATTATTTGGAAGAGTAAATCAAAAATAGTTTAAAGTGATTTGGTCAAAAACATTAGAGGGTACTCCATTCAGGAAAAACAGTATTAAAAAAAGAAAGAGTATTAGCCAAAATCAGTAAACCTCTAGTCTTACTTATAAATCTAAAATAATAGTCGGACTCTTTAATTAAATCATTTGTTCTGATCATATCCAGTGCCTGGCTTTACTACAGAATTGACAGGTGTGTCACATCACATCAGCAGGTGACCTGGTAACCAAATCAGCCAAGCAGCGGATATGCGTGCAATAGCTGTATGTAGTCTATAGAGGGAGCTTTCTACCATACAAACCAATGAACAAGTGGAGCAGGTTGAGCTCTCCTTGAAGACCTCCCCTCACATGTGCAGTACATTCAGGCAATGAGCAGGTGGTGGAGATTCAACTGAGTGCCGGTCAACATTTTTTTCCATTTAGGGGAGGCATACATAGCAGTTCAGGTTGTCACTGTCTGGCACACACCATTCCCACTCACTCCTATTAGACTTTGGTGGTGGTGGTGGGCGTCAGAATGCTATAACCTGGTCACCCAAAATGGACAATGAATCATACAATAGCATGTAAATATAAAACCCATAGAGTTAAACGTGTATCCTATGTTCTTTAAACTTGTTTTAGGCTTGTGTATTTCAAGATTTGACCAGGATCAATTCGTAGCACTGCGATGATACAAACTACATTACTTATCATCGAAATTAAGTATGCTGTACCCCTCTGAGGTCGGGTCAGTGTCCCTGAAAAGAAGATGGAGACATTTTCAAAATCAGTTACCCTGGAAAGCAGATTTAACAAAGATTTAGAACTTAAGAGTTGAATATCTAAGATAGTATCAGAAGGGGTTTACCCAGGGACAGCGTTGGGTCTTGACCAGAGAGTAAAAGACTTGGTCTATCTGATCTGATCGGACGGGGGGATCCCACAGGACATTGAGACACTTTCGGTTCTCTTAGCCAGAGATGTGGGTGGATAGTGAAGGTCATCCTGCTCTTCCTTTGCTTCCCTCTGTGTTGTCTGAGCTGAGAGAATGGTCAGAGCTGAGGTTTTTTGAAACACAGAAACAGGAAGTGATCAATGGGAAGAGAGGACAGAAGAGTACTTTAAATTTCCTGTTGTTCTGGTTCATTTTGTGACCTTTGGTGGGATTTGTGATCCCACCATGCAGGCTGTAGGCTTCACTTCAAGACTCATTCTTCAAATGTGTTCCTTTTACTAACCACTTCTAGGTTTCCTCAAACTGTCCCGAGCTGGGAGTATCATTCTCAAATAGTTATTTATTTGCTTGGATTACACATCATTACCTCCATCACTCCGTCTGGTCATTCTGCTCCCTGGTAGAAAACCCTTAGTTTGTCCTCTTGATCGTGCTGAAGATCTCAATCTAGATCTCACTCTCAACATCTATAGTCTAACTTTCAACAGAAACATAATTAATTTGCGGAACCCTTTCACAAGAAGCATGAAGCACTTTTAACTTACAATATAACATAGCTGTGCCTGCTGGTTCCCCTTCAAAGCTTATCTCTTGGCAATTATATTTTATATTTGCACATTGGCAGAAAGTTCTCAGAGTGACAGGGCTAGATTAACAGGAACAACTAAAGCAACAAACAGGAGAAATGTATGGCCAATGAGAGAGAGGGAGAGGGAGAGGGAGAGGGAGAGAGACTTATCAACCTATCCAGAGGAAGATGAGGAGTGAGATCGGGACCAGTAAGACAGCAACTGTATGTACAGCTACAGTGATCCCTACAGTGTAGGGTTTAGTGGTATCTGGTGGTCTAGTAATGCTCAGTTGGTTATTCACCAACTGAATAACCCCCCTTTATACTTAGTAACTTAATCTGATTGGTTGTCTGAGTTATTAGAACAATATCTTGCTGTGCCCATATTTGGAAATCAAGCCAAACCAGTCACAAACCTAGAGATCAGGAGATCAGGAATGGTATCAACACATTTTAATGCTGAAACAATCGTAATATTTTGTGTGTAACAATGTTTTCTGGTTCTGCATTACTTTGGGCTTGTGCAGGCGCACTGACCCCTCGTGTTGCCAGACATTTGTAGGAATCATAAGGAAAATTGTGCATAACCTTTCCGAAGATATCATATTAACATTTTATGAGACCAGCCTGCATGGTTCCATATGTTTGAAAAAAGTGTTTTGTAAGAACATATATCATTTAGGTTATTACTTAAACAGAAAATAGCCTGGAAGCATGAAAAACTCCATAAGCAGTTTAACTTACTCACTAAACATCATATTCAAGCACTGAAAGAAGATTAAGACAATAAAAAGAACATTTCTCTCACGAGACATGATTTCAAACACATTTTAATGCCGAATCAAACGTAATATTACATTTTCCACTGAGAATAAAATAAATGTCCACCATGTTTGGTTATCAGTGATTGCAGCTCCCACATCATCCAACAAAGCAATGATAGAAAGCGTTTTTTCTCTGGCGAGAAGAATATTCTTAGAAACTAACAAACAAAACAAACTATACAAATGCTGAACGAAGATTAGGACAATAACATACAATTGTATGGCTAGAAATTGTATTAAAACACATTTAAAGCTGAATCTATGTAAAAAAAAAATCACTTTCTGGGACATATGTTTGATGGTGCTATACAACTCTGACATCAGTTTACTAAAACATTTAAAAAAAGATGAAGAGAAGAGAAGTTAAGTAACTCTAAAAATTCTACACGGTTTATAAATGACTTGATGAGGAAGTCTCAAGCCACAAAGTTTATCTTTGAGAACTATCAGGAGTGCTTACTCAGGGACAGCCTTGGGTCTTTTAAGGTTGATGGCAGAGTAAAGGACCTGCTCTGTATGATCAGACTCTACCAGAGCACCAGCAAACCCACGAGGCACTTCCTGGTTCTTAGAGCGAGAGATGTGGATGCTGGCATAGTGAGGGTCATCCTGCTCTTCTATTGGTTCCCTCTGTGCTGCAGAAGCCGAGCGATTGGTCAGAGCTGAGACGTTGTCATACACAGGACACGGAGGAGACTGACGGGGAGAGAGGACAGAGTAGTACATTTAGAAAACACTTTACTCTCAAATGGCTCTTCAGAAGCTCATGTTTTTATGGTTCATTTAGAGACTGTTGCCGGTGACAAGTGGTTCCACAGTGAAGGCCGCTGCAGGTTTCACTTTAGGACTTACCTTCTTGAACATATTCCTCTTTCTAATCATTGCTAGGTTTCAGTGGCAGTTGAGCTTATAGGATTGTTCTTAAACGTGGAAAAATCGACATCTTTGTTAGCTTGGATTAGACATCAATAACTTCTAATACTACTCATATACTTCTCATTCTGCTCACTGGCAGAAGTCTCTCAGTTTGTCACCTTGATCTCAGCCTAGGTCGCACTCAATATAGAGATATATATATATATATTAGTGCTGTCAGTTAAACGCGCTATTAACGACGTTAACGCAAACCAATTTTAACGGTGTTCAATTTTTGGAACTCAACCACATCACGTGGATTTTTTTTTTCTTTGGGTCAAAACAAAGAAGCAGTAGCCTGACTGCTATGTTATAGGCAGTATGTTTGTATGTTCATCGTTTAATTGCACTATAGGCTTTTTTTTTGTATCGTCCTGTTTTGATCGGTATATGCCAATGTAGTTATCAATAAAAAAACATTTGAACAAGGCAAGCCGATGCACTTCTCCATGTTGATAATAGCATTAAAATGAGAACAATTAGTGGGACAAAGAAATCAAGGGATATTTAGCATAGAAAAAACATTTGTGATTAATCGCGATTAATCGTGAGTGAACTTATTAATGTGATTAATCGCGATTAAATATTTTAATCGATTGACCAATATATAGACATATATATATATATATATATATATATATATATATATTAGAGCTGTCAAGCGATAAAAATATTTTATAATGATTAATCGCATTAATGTCATAGTTAACTCTAATTAATCGCGATTAATCGCAAATTATTTTTCTAGGCTAAATATCCCTTGATTTTTTTGTCCCATGATTCTTCTCATTTTAATTCTCTTATCAACATGGTGAAGTGCATCGGCTTGCCTTGTGCAAATGATTTTTTATTGATAACAACATTGGCATATACACTGATCAAAACAGGACGATACAAAAAAAGAGCCTATAGTGCAATTAAACGACTGCTTTGAACAAATGTCATTTGAACATAGCAGTCAGGCTACTGCTTCTTTGTTTTGAGCCAAAGAAAAAAAAAAAAAAAGTTTTTTTTTTATTTTTTTTATAAAATAATTGCGTTAATCGCGCGATAAAAAATTTAACGCCGTTAAATTTGGTTTGCGTTAACGCCGTTAATAACGCGTTTAACTGACAGCTCTAATATATATATATATATATATATATATATATATATATATATATTAGAGCGATTAATCACAAATGTTTTTTCTATGCTAAATATCCCTTGATTTCTTTGTCCCACTAATTGTTCTCATTTTAATGCTATTATCAACATGGAGAAGTGCATCGGCTTGCCTTGTTCAAATGTATACATATATATATATATATATATATATTAGAGCTGTCAGTTAAACGCGTTATTAACGGCGTTAACGCAAACCAAATTTAACGGCGTTAAAAAATTTATCGCGCGATTAACGCAATTACTTTATAAAAAAAAAAAAAAAAACTTTTTTTTTTTTTTTTTTCTTTGGCTCAAAACAAAGAAGCAGTAGCCTGACTGCTATGTTCAAATGACATTTGTTCAAAGCAGTCGTTTAATTGCACTATAGGCTCTTTTTTTGTATCGTCCTGTTTTGATCAGTGTATATGCCAATGTTGTTATCAATAAAAAATCATTTGCACAAGGCAAGCCGATGCACTTCACCATGTTGATAAGAGAATTAAAATGAGAAGAATTATGGGACAAAAAAATCAAGGGATATTTAGCATAGAAAAATAATTTGCGATTAATCGCGATTAATTAGAGTTAACTATGACATTAATGCGATTAATCACGATTAAATATTTTAATCGCTTGACAGCTCTAATATATATATATATATATCACTCTTGATCTCACAACCAAAGAAGCCTGGAAAAGTTGCCTCAATGGTCCAACTTGTGTCATGGTCTGTCTGTTTCCTTGTATTGTTTTGGTGTGTTCGTGGTTTACTTTAGTATCTCTGTCTTGTTTCTCCCCATGTCCTGTTGAGTTTCCCTTATGTGTGATTACTGCTCCCTCCCCTAATGTGTTCCAGCTGTTACTCGTTGCGTGCCCTGTGTGTGTTTTGTATTTAAGCCCTTGTCTTTTAGTTCGTTGTTCGTGGTTGTGTCATGTGTGTTCCCTGTGTTCCCTGCGTCACCCGCGTCACCCGTGTTCCTTCCCTTTTGAGTTAATAAATAATCCTTTTACCTGAACTGTCTGCAATTGGGTCCTACCTGCCTGCCTGCCACCTGGTAACCGTGACAACTTGTCTGGGATGGTACTCGTAAAGTTATTTATGGTATAATTGTATGACCACGGATATCAGCAATGGGCTTGCCCACAATTTAATTTGCCACATAACGTCAGCTACAGCTGTATGGGTAGTCAACTTATTTAATGATAAATTAGAAATTCTAGTAATTAGAAATGTAACAATAAGTTAACAAATGTTGAAGCTATTTAATTTGAATGAAATGAACGTGAATAGACGTGACTCAACAAAAGGTGAATAGAACTTTAATGCATAACCTCGTCCATGAAATCGTTTCTATCTAAGAGTCACGTTAGAATTATAAAAAAAGCGTTCATGCAATTTGATTTTGTTCCCCTTGCGTGGTGTTTCCCCTTTATAGCTAATCTCTTGGGCATTGTATCTGCATATTGTATCTATTCGGGCTATTTCCACTACCCAGCAATGGATAGTGGAAGGAGTAAAGGAGACATAGTAAGAAGTAGTTTCCTGTCTCTCACCTCCTGCCTGGTATCTGGCCTTCCTCCCTGGCCACGTGCTTTCCTAGAAGCCCTCTTTCTTCTGGGGAAGAGAACAGAGAGATAAGAAGAGAGAGAGAGAGAGAGAGAGAGAGAGAGAGAGAGAGAGAGAGAGAGAGAGAGAGAGAGAGAGAGAGAGAGAGAGAGAGAGAGAGAGAGAGAGAGAGAGAGAGAGAGAGAGAGAGAGAGAGAGAGAGAGAGAGAGAGAGAGAGAGAGAGAGAGAGAGAGAGAGAGAGAGAGAGAGAGAGAGAGAGAGAGAGAGAGAGAGAGAGAGAGAGAGAGAGAGAGAGAGAGAGGCTCACCTCATCCAGAGGAAGATTAGGAGGAGTATGGTGGCCAGTAAAACAGCTACAGTTCCTGCAGCCACAGTTGCAGGTAATGATGATGGTGTGGCTGAAACACAGTGATTTAACACTTGATTCATATGAAGGGTGAAATACTGTCCATATATATATTAGAGTCTAAATGTAAATTTAAAAATCTCCAATTGATGAAAAAATATTATGGATACTCTTACTCTAGAGTACACTGGAGATACATATAACTAGAGCGCTTGTACAGCACCGAAGTTAATAAAAAACATAATTTAAGTCAATCACAAATTGAATAAAGCCGTTGCATGAGTCTGTGTCTAACTATCGATGGTTCTGGTACTCAGGTATTATTCAAGTGTTTGGTCTGACTTTAAACAATGTGCTATTTTAATTCCCTCTCACATTAAGGAACATCAAAGTTGAATTCTGAAGTCCAACTGCATTACGAGCTTCACAGTAATAATTTCCTCCAAGCTCAGTTGTGATGTTACTGATGGTGTAGTTCTCTCCTAATTCCTCCACTGAGCCTCCATGTTCCCTGAACCAGGTGTAGTCAGCTGCTGGGTTGGCATCACTGCTGCAGCTCAGAGTCACTGAACCTCCCTCCTTTATTTCACCAGGGGGACATTTGGTATCACAGATGTGGGGTTAGGCCTTAAAAGGCCCATCACATCAAACATGATGTGAATGATGATATAAAGAAGATGTTTTTAAGGAGTAAATGGAATGCAGGACGAATTGAGATGGTTCATCTTAATTTTGACATGGTTGTACAAACTTTAACATCTGTGTTATGATGTTATTCTGTGTGTTCTTTTACTCACATTTCACATCAATAGAGAATGGGGAGGAAGTTTTTCTCCCTAGGTCATTCTTAGCTTTACAGAGATATTGTCCAGAGTCTGAAGACTGGATGGGATGAAAGGAAAGCTGTTGTCCTTGGACACTTTGTCCGGGGGAATGACCTGTAGTAACCTTGGTCCAGGTGTACTTTGCTACTGGGTTGGCCTCGCTGGTGCAGGTCAGATTCACTGAACTGCCCTCCTTTATTACACCAGGGGGAGTCCATCCCACTGAGGGGGTCTCTGGAGCGTCTGTTGACAGTTATAATTCATTAGATATTAAACAAATGTTATTATTAACAAATGGTATCAGTAGTGCCAGTAGCCTACCCTGTACTACTGGTAGGCCTACCCTGAGGCTGAAGCCTGCTTCAACATGGAGGATAGTTCTTCATTAATACTTAAACTACATGTACTTTGTTACACTAAAGACCCATCACGTCTAGCCTCGGTGTACTGTGGCGCTCTTACACACTGATGGAGAGGGGAGATGTTCGGATCCTTGAACAGCACATGAAGTCCTGTATTCAGAGTTAATGTTGAACCAGGTGAACCTTGCTTGATGTGGTTGAGTTCCATCCCTGTACCAGATGTATGTAGGATAACCAGTAAGATGACACATACTGTGACATTCCAGCTGTACCCTGTTAGGACTGGAAGGAAGAATGACCACTTTCACCTGGAGATCTGGGAAGAAATTACACAAAATGAATAAAAAAAAAAATACTGTTTAAAAAGAAAAGCAAGTTACATACGCAGACACACACACACACACACACACACACACACACACACACACACACACACACACACACACACACACACACACACACACACACACAGACACATACACGCGCACAAACAGTTGAATAGATTCATTAACAATCAATGTTTACCTGTCACAGATAACTTCACTCCAGGGTCACCACTATATGCCCCACCATTGTTTGTTGTAATCCTAAACTTGTATTCAGCAGAGTCACTCTGTGTCAGGTTTTCGATTCTCAGTGTACATGTTCCAGTACAGGTGCTGTAATAGTAGGAACACCTGTGCTCAACACAGCTGTATTTAACACGACCTGTATAGTCTGTATCATCTTTCAGATCAACTGGCTCATTGTGTATATTTGTAAACCAGAGTTTTTTCTCCACTGTATTTGCGTAAGGGTATTTATAATTGCAGCGGATTTCAACGGTTGATCCTCTCAGAGCGCAGATATTACTAGATGGGTAAGTAACTGCCCAGTAAGGGTTACCCTGTAATGCTGTAAAAAACCAACACATTGACAATGATGATTACGATGAAATGCATGATCACAAGATACAGATGAGATGGAGGCTAGGTGCAGCTCTAACTAGAGATATATGCTGAACACTGAGCTGTCAGAGTAACGTTCAAGCACATAATTTGACACCAACATAATGCAGCTAGTGAAGAGCTAGTGATACACCTATAGTGATAAACACAGTGAGACAGCTAGTGAAACTCCTATAGCTATAGCATGGAGACATCATCACACATCTCATCAAGGGATTCAGGGCACAAACACACACAATACAAGGCAGGTGACCAATGCTGACTTCTAACATAAGTTAACAGTCTCAACTTAAGACTACTGAACTCTAAATTGGAATTAATTGAACCCGTCTTGTTGTGCTGAACACATTGACGGGTTAATTTGTTCAACAAGTCTGTTAAAAATCTCAAATGCAACGCTACAATATTCAGTAAAATAGAAAATATTAGTTATTTAAAACAGGTCAATACTCTAGATTTCATTCGATAAATTCACAACATGTTGTTTCACCCTCTCTTCATTCAGGTTGCTTTTCATGTTACCCTTTGAAACAGATCAACTTAAAGTTCACAACGTGAATGTACAAACCTGGTACTGACAGAAGGAAAGCTACAAAGCCTCTTGCAGCTGTTCTAAGATTCATAGTTGATTTCTCTCAGGGCGTTGTTCTGCAGACATAAACAAAATATGTATTAATTTTAACTAACACAATACATAGTCCTATTCTTTGTATTCATTTTATCACATTAATTGGTTATTGTGCTTGATATAGGAATGTTACTTTCTTTAGTAAACCAGTACAATTCAAGTAAAAAATATTCTTACTGTAAAGGAGGTAGCTGGTGTGACAGAAAAAGTCTGTGGAAACGTCTTTGCCTGCAGTTTAAGATAATAACTCGAACAAAAGTGTTCAAGGTCTTCCTTCCTCTTTACACACTTAATATGAACTGCATGAATACCATGCACTGCTGGGCCTCAGAGACAAATGCAAAGTAGAAAGAGGATATTCACCCAGACCACATTAAACAGGGAGTGCCATTTATCAGCTACCCTACTTGGGGTCATCTACAGTTGAACAGCGGGGAACATATAGAATTTTTATGTAGAATGTAATCGTATTATATAGGATATAGATGTAGAATATAAATATAGAATAAAGATATAAACTAGATATAGGATAATGTTTGATGTAGAATAAAGCCTACAGAATATAAAGAATATAGATATAAAATATAGAGGTAAAATAAAAAATATAGGGGTTGAATATCATATATATTTAGATTATATATAGTTGGTAAATATATATAAAGATACGATCATATAGATAGATATTATAGAAATAGAATATATATATATAGAGTTTGAATAGCCTACTAAATAAAATGCGTCAATGTGATTATCTACTGCCACATAGTGGTGAAAGTTGTGATCTGCATTACTTTACAAACTTTTGGAATGTATTCATCAACACGTTTATTTTTTAAATGTACTAAAATACATGAACCCTCATTGGAGAACTTGGACAGGATACTGAGTATTTCTGTGCCCGTAAAAAAGGCTGCCGGAGGTCAAAATACACATTCTTCCTGATATATATTTATTCAATAAGATTCAGATTCATACACATGAACAATTGCTATATTGAGCAAAATAGAGAGGTTGAAATCCATCAGAGCTGTACATTTTCAATATCTGAAAAAAAAAAAAGACAAAATTGTGAAAAGCGTAGGCCATGTTGGTCAGTTGGGTTCGTAAACCTTCTATAATCATTGGGGCTTTGTGGACACAATGATTATAGACCTAAATGGTTTGCCAAACTAATTCCAAATGGAATGCAGAACTAGAAGCAGATGCATTGAGTTGCCATGGTTTTTTCGAAGCCTCTAAAAGAGGTTTACCCACCCAACTACCCTAGTAGCCTATGGCCACCAGGCGAATAAGTTCTCTTCACAGCTGAGTGTCATTGTATGGCGCAATCATGCAGGTTGTGTGCCATGCTGAAGGATGCATTTAAACTACAGCTCTACATAAAGAATACAAACTATTCTCTTCTTTATTTTATAAACCCTGTGAAGGCACTCGGTAAGTTGTCTTTGTTCAAAGCTTTATCAGTAAGATCTGCCATCAAAGTAAATTAAATTTCTAAATTAATTTCTATGTTATCAGGACTTTTAGTGTGAAGCTGTGATTCATTGTTCAGGCACACAACACACTTGAATGTTCCTTTTACTTCCCACAGACAACTTGTGAGGCGTCCCTAGATGGATTTAAACTTTAGTTTTAGACACTTTACTATTTCCCCCCACTGGCTTTCAACGAAACGCCCTACGCACAGTCGCACACCTCTTCTTGTGCTCCTCACAATTGCAGCAGTTGCAAACCAGTTGAAGTCCCTCCCCTTGTCCACGTGTCTACCTGTCCGCCTGGCCACTCGTAAAGGCCAGGCCTAACTCCCTGGCTCCCCCTGGTGGAGGGACATGGTGTAGAACACCAGATGAGACAACGTCGTCCTCTGATCCGTGAGCCCAGAGAGACGCATCAACACAGAGACTTAGGACGGACCTTTGGGAAGAGCTGCAGGAACAGACAGACAGGCAAAATATTCCTGAATGAATTACAGGAGCACAGCTATGTTTGTTATTTCCACTTTGTATCTCAGCTCAAACCTTTGTTTTTAATGAACAAAAGGGAGACACGACAGAGAACCTCACCATGTAATTATCTTCTTCTCTAGCTAAAAGCACACGTTGCTCAAATCTCGCCTCGTATCTGAAGCGTGACGCAAGCATCATCTAGAACCATGTTGTTGGAACGGAGAAAAGCTCTCAGTACTCGGCTGGCTTCAAATAGGACTCAATTAATAATAATTAATAATTAAAGTAATATTAAAATACCCTCATACCCCAAAGTTGTTGTTGGGCACAAAGCCCTCGCGGCCGCAGAGCGAGGCCCACCACCAGTCCACCCCCTGGGCCTTCTGCAGGATGGTCACCATGTCCCCCTCATTGAAGCCCAGCTCGTCAGCGGCCTGCCCCTGGTAGCTCCACAGGGCGTACAGCACGCCGCTGTTGTTGGCTCCCATCGCCTCCCCCACACCTGGAGGGGGGGGGGGGTCAGGTGTCAGCTGGTCCCACATCCCACAGCAGTGTATCTGTGTGTGGTTGTGTTCTGTGTGGCCATCTGTGTGTTAATGTTGACTAATGTTAACGCCATTGACTTCCTCACCAGGGCCCCCACGAGCGACTGGAGCCCATCTGCTCTCCGTGATGTCTTCTTGCGGGGTCTGGCTCAACCCCCAAGGGACGCTTGTACTCCCTCTCTGCTCCTGAGCGAGAGGCCATGGAGGAGTACATCCAGAATTCTTAAGCAGCGGGGATCATCCGACCCTCCTCGTCACCGGCTGGGGCGGGGTTCTTCTTCGTGGGCAAGAAGGACAAGTCCCTGAGACCCGGTATCGACTACCGAGGCCTGAACAACATCACGGTGAAGAACCGCTATCCCCTTCCACTACTCTCAACTGCCTCAGAGCTGCTCCAGGGGGCAATGGTCTTCACCAACCTCGACCTGAGAAATGCCTACCATCTGGTAGGCATTATCTGTTAAATAAGTTTGTCTTTGTGTACCTGGACGACATCCAGATTTTTTCCCGCAATCTTGAGGAGCACCTCACCCATAACCGGTCGGTTCTCCGCCGCCTCTCGGACAACTCCCTGTACGTCAAGGAAGAGAAGTGCGAGTTCCATGCGCCCTCCGTCTCCTTCCTGGGATATATCATCGCGAAGGACTGCCTGCAGATGGATCCAGCCCCTCCGCTCCGATGTGCTCCAGTGGGGGCATGCTTCACAGCTCACCTGCCATCCCGGCATCCAGCGGACCCGGGTCTTCCGCCTCCATGGACGGCCCACAGATGTCATTTCTGATCGAGGCCCCAATTCACGTCGGTCTTCCGGAGGGAGTTTTGCAGCCTAGTCGGGGCTTCCATCAGCCTGTCTTCCGGCTTCCATCCCAAGTCCAATGGAGAGACCGAGAGGGTGATCCAAGATCTGGAGACCACCCTTCACTGTCTGGTGAACCACAATCCGGCTTCCTGGTCCGACCAGCTAGTGTGGGTAGAGTTTGCGCATAACACCCTCACCTGCTCATCCACAGGCCTCTCTCCCTTCCAATGCACCCACGGGTATCTGCCACCCCTGTTTCCCGACACAGAGAAGGAGTCCTCCTGTCCCTCTGCACAAGCCCTCATTCGCCGCTGCAGACGCACCTGGGACCAGGCGCGCACTAGCCTCACCAAATCCGCGGACCGCCACGCTGCCGCCGCCAACAAGCACCGTACACCGGCCCCTGTCTACCAGACTGGCCACAAGGTCTGGCTCTCCAACCGTAACCTCTCCCTTAAGTTGGAGAGTCGTAAGGTGGCCCCCAGGTTTGTCATTAACCCGGAGGCGGTACGCCGTCGGCTCCCTGGGTCCATGAGGATCCACCCGACATTCCATGCCTCCAGAGTCAACCCCGTCCAGGAGAGCACTCTGGCTCCTCCCATTCCGCCTCCTCCTCCCCCTCAGCTCGTCGACGGCGGTCCGGTGTACACTGTCCGGCGCCTCCTTCGCTCCCGCCGCCGTGGACGTGGGGTACAGTACCTGGTGGATATCGACCCCCTCGCCTGCCCGACTACCCGCCCGGCGACGGTACCCCCAGTCTACCTGATTGCCGGCTGGTTTCCAAACTTTTGCCTGTCCCCGTTTACTCTGCCTGCCCGACCCTGATCATCTGTGCGATCAATGAAAACTTTGGACTCCCCTGTCACCAGCAGTCTGTGCACTTGGGTTCTGCCTAACCCCCCGTTGCAGATTTGTGTTTTGCGGACTTCATCACGTGACACTTTGTGCGACACACTCACCTAGGGGAATAGTCAGAATAGGAAGTAACACAACGCGTTGGTCAGTGACACCTTTTTCAGGGCTTAAAATCCATCTTCAACAGACGCACGTCAATCACGTCCGCCGTTGCATCATTACGAATTACAGAGCCGAGTAGCCTTTGGGCTAGTCGAGCTACTGGCCAAGATTTTTGAAATTCTAACCGATATGTAACCTGTGTGAAAATACAAAACGATAAAAGTTATTTTTATGAAATAATTAACTAAATAAGATCATGGTGATAATCGTAATAAATACGAATACTATTACAGAAATTATGCATGATACATTCATAATTACACATTATTTATTAATAATGGTGACATTTTTCCTCGACCTTCGTTCCCTCCATCCTGCTCTCTCTTTTCTAAATTTCTAGATTCTCCATTTTTTCTCCTCTTTTTTCTCATACTGTTTTTCTGAATTTCACATTTTCTAACACCCCACCAATTCAAACAGATTTCAGCATTCAGGGCTACTTTTCTTTCAGTCTCAGTGGAGGACAGGTGTATCTCATCAGCAGGTGCCCTTGTAACCAAATCAGCCTATTAGTGGATATGCATGCAATAGCTGTATGTAGCCTATAGAGGGAGCTATCTACAATACAAACCAATGTACAAGTGGAATATGGTGGGCTGTCCTTGAAGATCTCCCCTCACATGTAGAGTTCATTCAGGCAATGAACAGGTGGTGAAGATTCAACTGAGTGCCGGCCATTTTTCATTTAGGGGAGGCATATGTAGCAGTTCAGGTTGTTACTGTCTTGCCCACACCATTCTCAATCACTCCTATCAGATTTTGGTAGTGGTGGTCGTTGCCAGAATGTTATTACCTGGTCACCCAAAAAGGCCAAAGAATCATAGCATGTGGATATATATAGGTTTTTAAACTTGGGTTAGGCTTGTGCATTTCAAGATTTGACCAGGATCCATTCATAGCACTACAATGTTACAATCTACATGTAAGGGATCCTGATATTTAAGTTCCTGTTTTTTCAGCAACATGTGTTTTTTTATTATTTATTTACATTTTGTAGGTCAGTTGGTGGTGTTTTCTGTTTGTTTTGGATTGCAATGAACTTTCGACTCCACCCTGCTACTTCCTGCTTTTCTTTGGTTTGCTGTTATCCCCTGAGTTTGTGAACACACCTGTTGCTAATGTGTGTGGTTGGTTTGTGGCTACTTAGGCCCCGTTTACACGAAGGGAAAACGCAGATATTTCCATGCGGTTTGGCCTCTTATTTACACGAAAACGCAGTTTTTGTCACAGAAAACAATCATTTCTAAAAACTCCGGCCAAAGTGGAGATTTCTGAAAACGCTGGTTATGTGTTGTCGTGTCAACGGGGAGAAACAGGGTTTTAGCTTCTGAAGCGTCACATTATGCGCCAGGAAATGCTTAACGTCATATGAGCGCCCTATGTTTACAGTTTGTTTGTTACAGGAAGACGCTCGTGTTATTCGTTGTTGTTGATTCTGAGGATTCTGATTGGCTTGCATGGCTTTATCCTTCTCCCTACTAGAGTTTAGATTCTCTGCCCGAGCCTGGGCCTTTGATCTACGATTTTTTTAATAATGTTTATCATTGGTTTATTGGCCTAATCTGAGGAGAAATCTATGCCATAAACAGAAATATTATAGGCCTTTATTACACAGGTCTTCTCAATGCCGTGGAACGTTCACTTGCATGGGTAGTAGTCCGGTGACTTGTCAAGCCCAGCGTCTTCCGTTGCTAAGCGACGTCACCGTCTTTGCAGACAAATTATTTCTCTGCTGATCAACACTGAGAATGTATATACAGGTGCTGGTCAAATTATTAGAATATCATGAAAAAGTTGATTTATTTCAGTAATTATATTCAGAACGTGAAACTTACATATTATATCAATTCATTACACACAGAGTGATATATTTGAAATGTTTATTTCTTTTAATTTGGATGATTAGTACTGACAATTACTGAAAATCCCAAATTCAGTATCTCAGAAAATTAGAATATTAGTTACGACTAGTACAAAAAATGATTTTTTAGAAATGTGGGCCAACTGAAAAGTATGAACATGGAAAGTTTCAGCATGTATGGCAATCAATACTTAGTTGCAGCTCCTTTTGCCTGAATTGCTGCAGCAATACGGCGTGGCATGGAGTCGACCAGTCTGTTGCACTCCTCAGGTGTTATGAGAGCCCAGGTTGCTTTAATAGTGGCCTTCAGCTCTTCAGCATTGTTGGGTCTGGCATCTCGCATCTTCCGCTTCACAATACCCCATAGGTTTTCTATGGGGTTAAGGTCAGGTGAGTTTGCAGGCCAATCAAGAAGAGGGATACCATGGTCCTTAAACCAGGTACTGGTAGATTTGGCACTGTGTGCAGGTGCCAAGTCATGTTGGAAAATGAAATCGTCACCTCCATAAAGTTGGTCCGCGGCAGGCAGCATAAAGTGTTCTAAAACTTCCTGGTAGACTGCTGCATTGACCCTGGACCTCAGGAAACACAGTGGACCAACAGCAGCAGATGACATGGCACCCCAGACCATTACTGACTGTGGAAATTTTACACTGGACTTCAGGCAACGTGGATTCTGTGCCTCTCCTGTCTTCCTCCAGACTCTGGGACCTTGATTTCCAAAGGAGATACAAAATTTACTTTCATCTGAAAACATAACTTTGGACCACTCAGCAGCAGTCCAGTCCTTTTTGTCTTGAGCCCAGGCGAGACGCTTTTGACGTTGTCTCTTATTCAAGAGTGGCTTTACACGAGGAATGCGACAGCTGAAGCCCATATCTTGCATACGTCGGTGTGTGGTGCTTCTTGAAGCACTGACTCCAGCTACAGTCCACTCTTTGTGGATCTCCCCCACATTTTTGAATCGGTTTTGTTTGACAATCCTCTCCAGGGCGCGTTTATCCCTCTTGCTTGTACACTCTTTTCTACCACATCTTTTTCTTCCCTTCGCCTCTCTATTAATGTGCTTGGACACAGAGCTCTGGGAACATCCAACCTCTTTGGCAATGACCTTTTGTGTCTTGCCCTCCTTCTTTAAAGTATCAATGGTCATCTTTTGGACAGTTGTCAAGTCAGCAGTCTTCCCCATGATTGTGTGTCATACAGAATCAAAACGAGAGACCATTTAAAGGCTTTTCCAGGTGTTTTGAGTTAGTTAGCTAATTAGAGTGTGGCACCAGGTGTCGTCAATATCTGACCTTTTCACCATATTCTAATTTTCTGAGATGTTGAATTTAGGGTTTTCATTGGTTGTCAGCTATAATCATCTTCTTTTTGGCAAAAAACACTTATAATGTATCAGTCTGTTTGGAATGAATGTATACATTCTACAGGTTTGACTTTCTAAATGGAATTAATGAAATAAATCAACTTTTTCATGATATTCTAATAATATGACCAGCACCTGTATATATATTCAATATATTCAGGAGTCATTGACTAACGGCATAATTCGCCCCTCTTCCTCCCCTGCGGGGGCAGGATTCTTTTTCGTTGCTAAGAAGGATGGCTCCCTTCGCCCCTGTATTGATTATCGTGGTCTCAATGACATCACTGTCAAGGACCGGTACCCTCTTCCCCTCATGTCGTCCGCATTCGAGCTACTCCATGGGTCAACCATATTCTCCAAACTGGACCTCGGGAGTGCTTACCACCTGGTTCGGATTCGCGAGGGGGATGAATGGAAGACCGCGTTCAATACCCCAACCGGTCATTATGAGTACCTCGTCATGCCATTTGGCCTCACCAATGCCCCGCCTTTTTTCCAGGCACTAGTTAATGACATCCTCAGAGACATGTTAAATAAGTTTGTTTTTGTCTATATAGATGACATTTTGATTTTTTCTCGCTCCCCTACTGACCATGTTCGTCATGTCAGGCCAGGTTCTCCAGCGCCTCCTGGAGAATCAACTCTATGTTAAGGCAGAGAAATGTGAGTTCCACCGCAGCTCTGTTCCCTTCCTGGGGTTTGTTATCTGCCGGGGCCATTGAGATGGATAAACAGAAGGTGAGAGCGGTCATTGACTGGCCCCAACCGACAACCCGCCGTGAGATGCAACGCTTTCTGGGATTTGCTCATTTCTATCGGCGGTTTATCAGAAACTACAGTGGGTTGGCTGCCCCTCTCACTGCCCTTACCTCGACATCAGTTCAGTTTGTCTGGTCACCTGCTGCGGAGAGAGCTTTTCAAGATCTCAAGAGGCGGTTTACCTCTGCCCCCATCCTGACACAGCCTGACCCCAACCGCCAGTTCATCGTGGAAGTGGACGCGTCAGATGTGGGTGTTGGAGCCATTCTTTCCCAGCGTTCAGCCAAGGATGGGAAGGTACACCCTTGTGCCTTTTTCTCCCATCGACTCACTCCATCGGAGCACAACTATGACGTTGGCAATCGAGAATTGCTGGCTGTTAAGTTGGCTCTAGAGGAGTGGCGCCATTGGCTAGAGGGGTCTAGCGTTCCTTTTCTGGTTTGGACTGATCATAAGAACCTTGAATACATTCGCACAGCAAAACGTCTGAATTCCCGCCAAGCCCGCTGGTGCCTTTTATTTTCCCGATTCAACTTCACCCTGTCTTTCCGTCCCGGATCAAAGAATGGCAAACCAGATGCCCTCTCCCGCATCTTCCCTGCCTCAAGTAGCCCAGAGGAACCGAGGAATATCCTACCTGGTCACCGTATTGTTGGGGCAGTCCAGTGGGACATAGAGTCTCTGGTGCGCTCCGCCCAACCGGACAATGCTGCTCCCAGTCAGTGCCCTGTCAACCGCCTGTTTGTCCCTGTGCCCCTCCGTTCCCAGTTCTTGGTATGGGGTCATTCTTCCCGGCTCTCCTGCCATCCTGGAGCTAGGCGCACCCAAGCCTTCATCCGCCGGAGATTTTGGTGGCCTACCATTGGAGGTGATGTTCGTGCCTTTGTCTCAGCCTGTTCTGTCTGTGCACAGAGTAACTCCACGCAACCCCCTTCCGGCCAATTGCAGCCCCTACCCATCCCCAAGAGACCGTGGTCTCACATTGCTCTGGATTTCGTTACTGGCCTCCCACCGTCTGATGGTAACACCACTATTCTCACAGTTGTTGATCGATTTTCCAAATCAGTACATCTTGTCCCATTACCCAAGATCCCCTCTGCCAAGAAGACTGCAAGCTTAGTCATGCTGCATGTGTTCTTTCATCCACAGGCAAGTACCATGGATTGCCTGTGGATGTAGTTTCCGACAGAGGCCCACAGTTCACGTCTCACTTCTGGAAGGCCTTCTGCACTCTCATTGGGGCTTCTGTCAGTTTGTCCTCAGGGTACCATCCTCAAAGCAATGGCCAGACGGAGCGGGCAAACCAACAACTTGAGACAACTTTGCGTTGCATGGCAGCTGAGAGACCGTTCTCCTGGAGCTCCCAGCTACCTTGGGTTGAGTATTCAATTAATTCCCTCCCATCTGCCTCCTCAGGCCTCTCCACTTTTGAATGCTGTCTCGGCTACCAGCCCCCCCTATTCCCTGCTCAGGAGGTAGAGGTCAGCGTGCCTTCAGCCCAGGCCTTCGTCCGCCATTGCCGGCAGACATGGAGAAGCACACGGACAGCTCTGCAGCGTGCCTCGGTCAAGATGAAGAGTCAGGCAGACCGCCGTCGCTCTAAGGCTCCTCCCTATCGTGTGGGACAGCGTGTCTGGCTGTCGACCCGGGACATTCCACTCAGGGTGGAGTCTCGGAAACTCGCACCCCGCTTCATTGGTCCTTACCCCATTGAGAGAATTATTGGCCCCGCTGCTGTCCGTCTAAAGCTCCCCCCCAACCTCCGCCGCATCCATCCCACCTTCCATGTTTCCAGGGTTAAGCCCTTTGTCTTGAGCCAGCTCTGCCCCGCCCCCAAGCCCCCTCCTCCACCACGAATCATTGATGGCTCAGAGACCTTCACTGTTCACCAGCTCTTAGATGTTCGTCGCCGGAGCCGCGGCCTCCAGTTCCTAGTGGACTGGGAGGGCTACGGTCCAGAAGAGAGGTGCTGGGTTCCTGGTCGTGACATTCTTGACCGTTCTCTCATTAAAGACTTTCTAGAGAAACATCCAGTTCCCCCAGTTATGACTCCAGGAGGCGTCCATAGGAGGGGGGGTACTGTAAGGGATCCTGATATTTAAGTTCCTGTTTTTTCAGCAACATGTGTTTTTTTATTATTTATTTACATTTTGTAGGTCAGTTGGTGGTGTTTTCTGTTTGTTTTGGATTGCAATGAACTTTCGACTCCACCCTGCTACTTCCTGCTTTTCTTTGGTTTGCTGTTATCCCCTGAGTTTGTGAACGCACCTGTTGCTAATGTGTGTTGATTGGTTTGTGGCTACTTAAGCTCAGTGTGCCCATTCAGTCTCTGTCGGATCGTGCCTGTATGATACCTGTGCCTTACTGGGAATAAACTCAGAGAAAGTTCTTGAAACCAAGCCTTCTGTCTGCGATTGGATCCTTTTCTAATGAAAGCCTAACACTACATTACTTATCATCTGAATTAAGTATGCTGTACCACTCTGAGGTCGGGTCAGGGTCCCTGAAAAGAAGATGGAGACATTTTCAAAATCAGTTACCCTGGAAAGCCGATTTAACAAAGATTCAGAAGTTAAAAGTTGAATATCTAAGATAGTATCAGAAGGGGCTTACCCAGGGACAGCATTGGGTCTTGGAGAGTGGACCAGAGAGTAAAGGACCTCGTCAATCTGATCTGATCGGACGGGGGAAAACCACAGGACGTTGAGACACTTTCAGTTCTCTTAGCAAGAGATGTGGGTGGATAGTGAAGGTCATCCTGCTCTTCCTTTGCTTCCCTCTGTGTTGTCTGAGCCTTCCCTCTGTGTTTTCAAACACAGAAACAGTAAGGGACCGATGGGAATAGAGGACAGAAGAGTACGTTTGCAAAAACTTTTAACTTCCTGTTTTTCTGATTCATTTTGTGACCTTTGGTGGGGATTTGAGGTCCCACCATGCAGGCTGCTGTAGGCTTTGATTTAAGACTCATTCTTCAAATGTGTTCCTTTTTCTAACCACTTCTAGGTTTCCTCAAACTGTCCCGGGCTGTGAGTATCATTCTCAAATAGTTATTTATTTGCTTGGATTACACATCATTACCTCCATCCCTCCGTCTGGTCATTCTGCTCCCTGGTAGAATACCCTTAGTTTGACCTCTTGATCGTGCTGAAGATCTCAATCTATATCTCACTCTCAACATCAATAGTCTAACTTTAATGGGAATTTTCAACAGAAACAGAATTAATTTGCGGAACCCTTTCACAAGAAGCATGAGGCACTTTTAACTAACAATATAACATATCTGTGCGTGCTGGTTCCCCTTCAAAGCAAATCTCTTGGCAATTATATTTGCACATTGGCAGAAAGTTCTCAGAGCGGCAGGGCTAGATTAACAGCTTTTTTTGTTTTTGTTTTTCAAGTTTGTGTCTCTGGTGCTGCTGACAAGACAGGTGTGAAACCCGAACAGGAAGTTAACAGACCTCCTGTTGTCTCTGCATCTCCACCCCCCATATTCACATAAAACAATCAGACACCATTACAACCTTCAAGTCACAACTCAAAACTCACCTGTTCAAACTCGCACACAACGTCTAACTGATCACTGTTTTGATTGTTTTTTTGTTTTGTTTTGTCTTGTTTTTGTTTTATTTATTTCTTATTGCTTATGTTTATTTATTTTTACACAATGTCTTGTTTTTTAAATAATGTATGATGACTATATGCTCTGTAAGGTGACCTTGGGTGTCTTGAAAGGCGCCTCTAAATTAAATGTATTATTATTATTATGTCTACATATCTACAAAACCCGTGTTAAATATCACACTTGATCCAACGCTAAATTCTCTCTTGCAGTTTTTAGTCTGTGACTGTGAAATTCTTTGGTCATGTGCGTTGGTCATGTGCCCGGAGTAACACCCATGTCCTTATTTGGGCAACTTCCTGCCTGTGTTTGTTTCCCTCCATTTTCTCTTTTCACCTGTCTCTCATTTGGTATTGATTGGTGGATTATTTAAACACTGCCCCTTCTGATCAATTTGTCAGATCGTCACGGTATGTACTGTTTGCTACCTGACTGCTACGTGAGTGAGACTAGCTTGTCGGTTTTGGATCTCTTGCCTGTACCTGTCCCCCGTCTGTTTCTGTCTGTCTGCCTGCCTGCCTGATTACGAACCCCGCCTGTACCTGGAATCTGATTTGCCTGCTGGACTGTTTCGGAATAAATCCTTTTGATCTGCAATTGATACCCGTTCGGGTTAAGTCGTGACATATGCAGTTAATTAGGTCACATCACATTCAATGTAAAAACATTTTCTACTTTGTTTTGGACATGTCTCAGAATGTAGCCTAGCTAGCCCCAGGCTAACGTTACTTACTACTAGCATATATGCCTCCACTCGCTCGTCTCCCGGCGCAGCAGGTGGTAGCTACAGCACCTGCAGCTACCAAAAAGGTCTGTCCATTTTTAACATTTAGCAGCTTCCACCTCCAGAGACTCCAGCTTTTTAAGTCGCAGTTTTTTGTGTCTTACGCTCATCCATTTTCAGCTCCGTGCCGGTTCCCACGACTCCGGCCCATGCCATGAGGTCCCGCCCACCCTGGTTTGTGTTATGATTGACAGCACTGTGAGGGCTCTCTGAGTGAGCCCATGATTGCCCATGTCAATCAATCAGTCCATGATTGATTGTCAATGACAAACATAGACCAAAAATATGTGTCGATGCTGGCAACACACTGCTAGCCCTCTGTAGTTCAGGCCTTCCTCCATAAAGTTAAAGAAGCAACAGGAGAAATGTATGGCCAATGAGAGAGGGAGAGAGAGACTTCCGGAGGAAAATGAGAAGGGGTATGGGGACCAGTAAGACAGCAAGTGATAGTGAGTGAAGCATTGAACTGCCCTCCACTATTTCCTGATTCCAGGGACCTGATTACACAAATGTTTGTTTAGGTCTAGGTCTTGAGGTCAAAGATGTTAAAAGATGTTAAAGATGTTAAAAGATGATATTGTTTATATCAGTGATACAGCAGGATAATGCATGAGGAATTTAGATGATTCATATTAATGTTGACGGGTTATGCAGACTTTAAAGGTAAAGTGTGTAGGGTTTGGTGGTATCTAGTGATCTAGTAATATTCAGTTGGTTATTCACCAACTGAATAAACCCCCTTCTTACTTAGTTACTTAATCTGATTGGTTGTCTGAGTTATTAGAACAATATATGGCTGTGCCCATATTTGGAAATCAAGCCAGTCGCAAACAAGGAGATCAGGAAATCAGGAATGGTATCAACACATTTTAATGCCGAAACAATCGTAATATTGCATGTGTTGAAATGTTTTCTGGTTCTGCACTCCTTGGGGCATGTGCAGACGCACTGACCACTCGTGCTGCCAGACATTGGCAGGAATCGTAAGGAAAATTGCGCATAACCTTTCCGAAGAAATCATATTAACATTTTATGAGACTAGCCTGCATGGTTCCATATGTTTGAAAAAAGTGTTGTGTAACAACATGTATCATTTAGGTTAGCACTGAAAGAACATTATGACAATAAAAAACACATTTCTCACGAGAAATGTTTTCAAACACATTTTAATGTCGAAACAAACGTAATATTACATTTTCCACTGAGAATAAAATAAATGTCAACCATGATTGGTTATCAGTGATAGCAGCTCCCATATCAACCAACAAAGCAATGAT
Source organism: Gadus morhua (assembly GCF_902167405.1). NCBI lineage: Eukaryota > Metazoa > Chordata > Actinopteri > Gadiformes > Gadidae > Gadus > Gadus morhua. The sequence continues at coordinate 3,875,050 of NC_044063.1, forward strand.
AGAAAGCGTTTTTTTTCTGGCAAGAATAATATTCTAATAACGAACAAACAAAACAAACTATACAAATGCTATAGTTTTTTTGTGAACGAAGATTATGACAATAACATACAATTGTATTGGTAGGCATTTTATTAAAACTCATTCAATGCTGAATCTATGTAAAAAATAATGCATTTTCTGGGATATTTATTTGCTGGTGGTATACAACTCTGACATCAGTTGACTGAAGAGTTAAAAAAAGATAAAGAAAAGTTAAGAAACTCTACACGGTTTATAAATGACTTGATGAGGAGGTCTCAAGCCACAAAGTTTATCTTTGAGAACTATCAAGAGTGCTTACTCAGGGACAGCCTTGGGTCTTTTAAGGTTGATGGCAGAGTAAAGGACCTGCTCTGTATGATCAGACACTACCAGAGCACCAGCAAACCCACGAGGCACTTCCTGGTTCTTAGAGCGAGAGATGTGGATGCTGGCATAGTGAGGGTCATCCTGCTCTTCTATTGGTTCTCTCTGTGCTGCAGAAGCCGAGCGATTGGTCAGAGCTTAGAGGTTGTCGTACACAGGACACGGAGGAGACTGACGGGGAGAGAGGACAGAGTAGTACATTTAGAAAACACTTTACTCTCAAATGGCTGTTCAGAAGCCCATATTTTTACGGTTCATTTAGAGACCGTTGGGGGTGACTAGTGCTTCCGCAGTGAAGGCCGCTGCAGGTTTCACTTTAGGACTTTCCTTCTTGAACATATTCCTCTTTCTAATCATTGATAGGTTTCAGTGGCAGTTGAGCTTGTACGATTGTTCTTAAACGTGGATAATCGACATCTTTGATTGCTTGGATTACACATCAATACTTCCATCCCTCTGTCTTCTCATCCTGCTCACTGGCAGAAGTCTCTGTTTGTCAGCTTGTTCTCAGCCTAGATCGCACTCTATATCACACTCTTGATCTCACTCTTGATCTCACAAAAAAAGAAACCGGGAAAAGTTGCCGCAATGGTCCAACTTGTCCAGGATTTCGGTGCTCGTAAAGTTATTTTTGGTATAATTGATATGACCACGGATAACAGCAATGGGCTAGCCCACAATTGAATTTGCCCCATAACGTAAGCCACAGCTGTATGGTTAGTCAACTAATTTAATGATAAATTAGAAACGTTACTAATGTTGATGCTATTTCATTAGAATGAAATGACATCGTGTGAATAGACGTGACTAAACATAACGTGTTTATAACTTTAATACATGAACTCGTCCATGAAAACTTTTCTATCTAAGCGTCACGTTAATTTGGTTGATTTGGTTCCCCTTATGTGATGGTGCCCCTTTAAAGCTTATCTCTATGGCATTGTATCTGCATATTGTCATAAAGGTCTCGTAGCGTAAGGGCTAGGAGTTACAGAAATGGCAACAACTGCAAGTACATGAGATTTTAGAGGTATGGGCTCGGGGTATTTCCACCACACTAGTCGGTAGTGGAAGGAGTAAAGGAGTCTTAGTAAGGAATAGCTTCCTGTCTCTCACCTCCTCCCCGGTATCTGGCCTTCCTCCCTGGCCACGCGCTTTCCTAGAAGCCCTCTTTCTTCTGGGGAAGAGAACAGAGAGATGAGAAGAAGAAGAAGAAGAAGAAGAAGAAGAAGAAGAAGAAGAAGAAGAAGAAGAAGAAGAAGACATGTTGTTGAGAGAGAGAATATATCACCTCATCCAGAGGAAGATGAGGAGGAGTATGGTGGCCAGTAAAACAGCAACAGTACCTCTAGCCACATTTGTTATGGTCACTGATGATGATGATGTGGCTGAAACACAGTGATTAAACGCTTGATTCATGTGAAGGATGAAATAATGCCCATATATATTACATTTAGACTGTCTAGATATAACAGATCGACAATTGATGAAAAGATATTATGGATACTCTTACTCAAGAGTATTCTTACTCTATAAAACTTTGACATATCTATAACTGGGGGGCTCGTACAGCACCAATGTTAATAAAAGTGGCAACACATTATGTAAGCCTATCACAAATTGAATAGAGCCGTTGCATGAGAGTGTCAATGGGGTTGGTACTCATTATTCAAGTGTTTGGTCAGTCTTTAAACCAGAGGCGTCGTCAGCCCCTTTTTACTGGGGCACGTGCCCCAGTAAAAGTCTCCAGTGCCCCAGTAAAATTCCATTGATCATTATTAAATTAATCTGCAGAAGCGCCGCTCTCGCTATGGAATCGGCAGGATTCATCAAGTGCATCTCCTGCTGCCTCGGGAGTCTTCAGTCGAGCCTGCCTCTTACCAGCCAATCAAAAAACGAAAGGGGCTACATAAAAGCCAATCAGAAAATAGCCCTATTGTATCTGGGTAAGATTTAACGCAACAACCAATGAAAAAAATCAGTTATTTACGGATTCGTCCACGTGACTCTTCTGAATGTTTCAGTGGTAAAGTGTGTAAAGTATGACCAAAGTGTTTCTTTCTGTTCAATAGTAGATAGAAATTTATCAATCCCCTGTAGGAGAAATTTGTTAATAAAACAATAATGGTAAAAAAAATAAGGAATCTCCCACTTCCGGCTTCCATGAAAGAGAACCATACTAATTCACACAATAGCGTTGATGCAAATCTAGCATTAAAGGTTAATTTAAGGAAGTTCTCTCCAGTCACGCTGAAACTAGTTTGCTAGTAGTAGCGCTTTAATTTGCAGTGTAAGAGAATTCTGAGAAATCTGAATGCTGACAAAATTCTCAGAATTCTGACACTGCAATTTATTTGCACGCTACGACTAGTGAACTACATTAAAAAAAACTCGACACTGCGACCAGGCGACAAATGACTGGTGAGAACCTTCTTAAATTAACCTTTAATGCTGGATTTAATTATCAGAATTCGGATTTTATCAAAGTATTCTGACTTTATTATCAGAATGCTGAATTTTATCTCACAATTCAGAGTTTATTAGCCTATTCGATTTCTGAATTAAAATTCTTGTGATGAATAATCTACATTTGCACAGTCGATGTGCAGCACTTTAATTCCCGTCAACTTTGTTTTCTAACACCAGCATTTCCACAACAATGCTCATGTTCGTGACTGCTATAGGCCTACAAAACCATTTATAGTGCAGCTATTTTTCTGCTGGGTAGTGATAGTCGCCCTAAATGCAGCTTTAATTTGGGCTCTGATTCTGAATAAATGCCGCTGCTGAACTGTGTGAACAAATAAAGGGAACTGAAATCTAAAGAAGACACGTGGTTTTGATGTAGGCCTACCGTGAATTCCAGCTGAAAGTGGAACATTGCTGCCATCAGGGGAAATTAATGTAACCTAGGCATATTGTAAGTAGCTTTCAATTCCTTGTTTTTTTGTTGATCATGTTTCGTTGGAAACCACGGGAGCTGGAAACAGCCCAGAGTAAGTCGTCTCCTTTTTTAACGTTACAACAAATTCACAACTTGTTTGACACAAACAATGACAACTTGATTGCTGTTAAAGAATGTTGCCCACATAATTAGCACCAGTTTTTCAATACTGAGCGTCTGTAGCCTGTAGTTTTATAGCACACACACACACACACACACACACACACACACACACACACACACACACACACACACACACACACACACACACACACCATGCGTGCACGCACACACGCGGAAAATGAATAATAAATGAAAAATTGTCTGTCTTCAAAACTTGAGGAAGTTTTAGTGGACAAAAACTTCCTTAACACAAAAAAGGAAATTATGGATACACAGGGTGTTTTTAACATACTGGATCCAACAATGTTCCCAACACTGACGCAGGTAATTCAGATCATTGCACTCACAATTCCTGTAAACAGTTGTAGTTGTGAGCGATCTTTCAGTGTGTCGAGAAGGCTCCACACCTGGCTTAGGTCAACCATGGGGCAAGGAAGGCTTCACCAACTTTCTCTTTTGTCCATTGAAAAGGAGCAACTATGCAAAGTGAGTCAAAGCCACGTTATTGACCGCTTTGCCACCATGAAGGCGCGGCGATACAGCTTAATAGTGAAAAAATAATCATTTAAAAAGGCTCTATGCAGTAGTGTATGGCCTTATTTAGTTTAATTTAAGAGCTTTGATGGTTCTATAACATTTTCCAGGTTGATTGGTGGCAATGAGCCACCTCACCATTAAGTCAGAAATTCTATTAGTTTTAAACCTTGTTTCTTGCCTTTTTAGTACATGTCGTTCTGGCAAAATTATGCTGTTTCCACACAGCTTCTAAATGAATATAGATGTGTAGACTTCTCCTGATAAAGAGGTGAAGGTCATAAAGAGACTTTTAGTTTATTTGTCAGTTACCTTATTTGTAAATCTTTGAGATGTGTATGTGTTTAAATAAATATAATTGTACGGTACTCATGAATCCGTCTTTGCGTCTTTACCTTTACCAGTGCTTTAATATAGCCTACAATATGTCAGTGACAATGATTTTGAAGCTCGTACATACCCTTCTGTATCCATCTATTTCATATTGTGCACACGTAAAAAAAAAAATGTTGGCAGTTGGGGGCCTATGCCCCAGTAGAACTCTAGGTCTAGCAACGCCCCTGCTTTAAACAATGTGCTTTTCTAAAGAAACAATTAACTGTCACATTAAGGAACATCAAAGTTGAATTCTGAAGTCCAACTGCATTACGAGCTTCACAGTAATAATTTCCTCCAAGCTCAGTTTTGATGTCACTGATGGTGTAGTTCTCTCCTAATTCTTCCACTGAGCCTCCATGTTCCCTGAACCAGGTGTAGTCAGCTGCTGGGTTGGCATCACTGCTGCAGCTCAGAGTCAGTGAACCTCCCTCCTTTATTTCACCAGGGGGACTTGGTATCACAAATGTGTGTTTAGGCCCATCTAGAGGTACATCAAACATGATGTACATTGATATGAATGATATAAAGAGGACATTTGAGGAGTTAAGGGAATGCAGGATGAATTGAGATGATTCATCTTAATGTTGACATGGTTGCACAAACTTTAACATCTGTGTTATGATGTTATTCTGTGTGTTCTTTTACTCACATTTCACATCAATAGAGATGGGGGACGAAGTTGTTGTCCCTAGGTCATTCTTAGCTGTGCAGAGATATTGTCCAGAGTCTGAAGACTGGATGGGATGAAAGGAAAGCTGTTGTCCTTGGACAGTGTGTCCGGGGGGATGACCTGTAGTAACCTTGGTCCAGGTGTACTTTGCTACTGGGTTGGCCTCGCTGGTGCAGGTCAGACTCACTGAACTGCCCTCCTTTATTACACCAGGGGGAGTCACTCTCACTGTGGGAGTCTTTGGAGCGTCTGTTGACAGTTATATCACATTAGTTATTAAACAAATGCTATTATTAACAAATGGTATCAGTAGTGCCAGTAGCCCACCCTGTACTACTGGTAGGCCTACCCTGAGGCTGAAGCCTGCTTCAACATGGAGGATAGTTCTTCATTAATACTTAAACTACATGTACTTTGTTACACTAAAGACCCATTACGTCTAGCCTCGGTGTACTGTGGCGCTCTTACACACTGATGGAGAGCGGAGATGTTCGGATCCTTGAACAGCACATGAAGACCTGTATTCAGAGTTAATGTAGAACCAGTCGAACCTTCCTTGATGTCGTCGAGTTCCATCCCTGTACCAGATGTATGTAGGATGACGAGTAAAATGACACATACTGTGACATTCCAGCTGTACCCTGATAGGACTGGAAGGAGGAATGAGCTTCACCTGGAGATCTGGACCAGGGAAGAAATTACACAAAATGAATAAAAAAAATAATACTGTTTAAACAGAAAAAAAAAAAGCAGGTGCATCTGGAGACATGCAAACACGCACAAGCACACGCACACACACACGCACACACACACACACACACACGCACACACGCACACACGCACACACGCACAAACAGTTGAATAGATTAATTAGTAATCAATGTTCACCTGTCACAGATAACTTCACTCCAGGGACACCACTATATGCTCCTCCATTGTCTGTTGTAATCTTAAACTTGTAATCAGCAGAGTCACTCTGTCTCAGGTCTTTGATTCTCAGTGTACAAGTCCCAGTACAGCTGCTGTAAAACCAGTTACAGCTGGGATCTCCACAGTGGTATTCAACACGACCTGTATAGTCTGTATCATCTTTCAGATCCACTGGCTCATTGTCTATATTAGTAAACCAGAATTCTTTCTCCACTGTATAATAAGGGTATTTATAATTGCAGTGGATTTCAACCGTTGATCCTCTCAAAGCGCAGATATTACTAGATGGGTAAGTAACTGCCCAGTCATCATAACCCTGTAATGCTGTAAAAAACCAACACATTGTCAATGATGATTAGGATGAAATGCATGATCACAAGATACAGATGAGATGGAGGCTATGTGCAGCTCTAACTAGAGATACATGCTGAACACTGAGCTGTCAGAGTAACGTTCAAAAACATAATTTGACACCAACATTATGCAGCTAGTGAAGAGCTAGTGATACACCTATAGTGATAAACACAGTGAGACAGCTAGTGAAACTCCTATAGCTATGGAGACATCATCTCACATCTCATCAAGGGATTCAGAGCAAAAACACACACAATACAAGGCAGTTGACCAATGCTGACTTCTAACATAAGTTAACAGTCTCAACTTAAGACTACTGAACTTTAAATAGGAACTAAATGAACCGTCGATGTTGTACTGAACACATTGACGGGTTAATTTGGTCAACAAGCCTGTTTAAAATCTCAAATGCAACGCTACAATATTCAGTAAAATAGAACATATTTGTTATTTAAAACAGGTCAATACTCTAGATGTCATTAGATAAATTCATAACATGTTGTGCACCCTCTCCTCATTCGGGTTGCTTGTCATGTTACCCTTTGAAACAGATAAACTTAATGTTCACAACGTAAATTTACAAACCTGGTACTGACAGAAGGAAAGCTACAAAGCCTCTTGCAGCTGTTCTAAGATTCATAATTTGTTTCTCTCAGGGCGTTGTTCTACAGATATAAACAAAATATGTATTAATTTTAACTGACACAATACATAGTCCTATTTTTTGTATTCATTTCATCACATTAATTGGTTATTGTGCTTGATATAGGAATGTTACTTTCTTAAGTAAACCAGTACAATTCAAGTAAAAAATATTCTTACTGTAAAGGAGGTAGCTGGTGTGACAGAAAAAGTCTGTGGAAACGTCTTTACCTGCAGTTTAAGATAATAACTCGAACAAATGTGTTCAAGCTCTTCCTTCCTCTTTACACAGTTAATATGAACTGCATGAATACCATGCACTGCTGGGCCTCAGAGACAAATGCAATGTAGAAAGAGGATATTCACCCAGACCACATTAAATAGGCAGTGCCATTTATCAGCTACCCTGAAAATAACTAGTGGTCAGTTGACCAGCGGGGAACATATATAGCATTTTGATGTAGAATATAGTCATATTATACAGGATATAGGTGTAGAATATAGATATAGAATAACGATATATATACTAGATATAGGATAACGTTTGATGTAGAATAAAGATACAGAATATATAGAATATATATATTAAATATAGAGGTAAGAATATACGGGTTGAATATCGTATTTATTTAGATATTTACATATAGTTGGTAAATATAGATAAAGATACGATCATATAGATATATATTATAGAAATAGAATATATATATAAAGTTTGAATAGCCTACATAAAATGCGTCAATGTGATTATCTACTGCCACATAGTGGTGAAAGTTGTGATCTGCATTACTTTGCAAACATTTGGAATGTATTCATCATCAACACGTTTATTTTTTAAATGTACTAAAATACATGAACCCTCAATGGAGAACATGAACAGGATACTAAGTATCTCTGTGCCCGTAAAAAGGCTGCCGGAGGTCAAAATACACATTCTTCCTGATATTTATTCAGCAAGATTCAGATTCATGCACATAAATGATTCCTATATGGAGCAAAATAGAGAGTTTGAAATCCATCAGAGCTGTACATTTTCAGTGTCAGAAAAAAACAGACTAAACTGTGAAAGGATTTGGCCATGTTGGTCAGTTGGGTGGGTAAACCTTCTAGAATCATTGGGGCTCTGTGGACACAATGGATATTTATTCTAAATGCTAACTAAAATGGTTTGACGATCTAATTCCAAATGGAATGCAGATCTAAAAATAGATGCATTGAGTTGCCATGGTTTAAAAGAGGTTTACCCACTCAACATACCAGTATGGCCTTAAGGTGAGTAAGTTCTCTTCATAGCTGTTAGAAGAGTGTCATTGTATGAAGCAACCAGGTTGTGTGCCATGCTGAAGGATACATTTAAACCTCTACATAACGAATACAAAGCCTTTCTCTTCTTTATTCTATATAGGCCTACGTTGTGAAGACACTCTGTGAAGACAAGTTAGTTGTCTTTATTAAAAGTTTTATCAGTAGTCTTCCATCAAAGTAGGACTAAATACATGTCTACGTTATCCAGACTTTTAGGCTAGACTGATCCGGTCAGCCATCTGATCCAGTCTGTCTAGCGCGGTAAACACCTCCCGTCACAATCAAAAGTACACAACAGAATCTTTGATGTTCCTTTTAGTTCCCACAGACAACTTGTGCGGCGTCACTAGGTGGATTTAAACTTTACTTTTAGACACTTGACAATTTTCCCAGACTTGCCTTCACAGACACGCCCTACGCACAACTCTTCTTGTGCTCCTCACAACTGCAGCGAGTTGAAGTCCCTCCCCTTGTCCACGTGTCTACCTGTCTGCCTCATCGCCTGTCCACTTGTAAAGGCCAGGCCTAACTCCCTGGCTCTCCCTGGTGGAGGGACATGGTGTAGAACACCAGATGAGACAACGTCGTCCTCTGATCCATGAGCCCAGAGAGACGCATCAACACAGAGACTTAGGACGGACCTTTGGGAAGAGCTGCAGGAACAGACAGACAAGCAAAATATTCCTGTATGAATTACGGCGGCACAGCTATGTTTGTTATTTCCACTTTTCATCTCGGCTAAAACCTTTGTTTTTAATTAACAAAAGGGAGACACGACAGAGAACCTGACCATGTAATTATCTATTTCTCTAGCTCAAAGCACACGTTGCGCAAATCTCCACAGGGCGTACAGCACGCCGCTGTTGTCGGCTCCCATCGCCTCCCCCACACCTGGAGGGGGGGGGGGGGGGTCAGGGGTCAGCTGGTCCCACATCCCACAGCAGTGTATCTGTGTGTGGTTGTGTTCTGTGTGTCCATCTGTGTGTTTTCGTTGTGTTGTGAATCCCGTGTGTATCTCCATTTGGTTGATGTGTTCTGCGTGTGCTGCGGGTGGATCTGTGTGTGGATGTTATGTTGTGTGTCATGTGTGTGTATCTGTGTGTTAATGTGTTTGGTGCTGTCTGTGTATCTGTGTGTGGTCGATTTTTGCTGTTTTGTGTGTTTCTGTTGAGTGTTAATGTTTCTTATTTATCTATCAATAGGATTACAAAGTAGGCGCCGCCGCTCCACCTCTCGTCCCTTCGCCCCGTGAGCCCAATGTGGCGATTCCCGAGCGTTATGATGGCGACCCTACCACTTTTAACGCCTTCTTGTGCAACTGCTCCATCATCTACGCCCTTCAGCCGCTCACCTTCCCCTCCGAAGAAGCCCGGGTGGCTTACACCATCAATCACCTCTCTGGGCGGGCTCTCACTGCCGTCGTCAATTTCTGCTAGAGCCCTGGATGGACACGTGCTAGGGAGGGTAACTTCTCGGACAAACCCTGTGCACATGCTCCTGCCGGGGGGCCACAGGGAGACCGTCCAGTTCATGCTTCTGCCTACACCCAGCCAGCCTGTCATCTTCGGTCACTCCTGGCTTCGCAGGCACAACCCCAGCATTGACTGGTCTACTTGTTCCGCCCGGGAGTGGGGAGTGACCTGTCAGCAGTCCTGTCTCAGGACGCCTTCACCGCTGCCTGTTCCCCTCGTTCCTGCCCCAGCCTCGGACATCTCCGGGGTCCCTGCAGCTTACCATGACCTGAGGGAAGCCTTCAATAAGGCTAAGGCTAGCTCCTTGCCTCCTCACCGTCCCTACGTTTGTGTCATCGATCTGCTTCCGGGCACTTCACCCCCCAAGGGACGCTTGTACTCCCTCTCTGCTCCCGAGGGAGAGGCCACGGAGGAGTACATCCAGAATTCTTCAGCAGCGGGGATCATCCGACCCTCCTCGTCACCGGCTGGGGCGGGGTTCTTCTTCGTGGGCAAGAAGGACAAGTCCCTGAGACCCGGTATCGACTACCGAGGCCTGAACTACATCACGGTGAAGAACCGCTATCCCCTTCCACTACTCTCCACTGCCTTTGAGCTGCTCCAGGGGGCAAAGGTCTTCACCAACCTTGACCTGAGAAATGCCTTCCATCTGGTCTGCATCAGAGACGGAGATGAGTGGAAGACGGCCTTCAACACACCAACGGGCCACTACGAGTATCTTGTAATGCCCTTCGGCTTGACCAACGCCCCGGCAGTCTTTCAAGCGCTGGTCAACGACCTGCTGCAGGACATGTTAAATAAGTTTGTCTTTGTGTACCTGGACGACATTACGATTTTTTCCCGCAATCTTGAGGAGCACGTCGCCCACGTCCGGTCGGTTCTCCGCCGCCTCCTGGACAACTCCTTGTACGTCAAGGCGGAGAAGTGCGAGTCTCCTTCCTGGGAGGGATATATCATCGTGAAGGACTGCCTGCGGATGGATCCAGCCAAGGTCTCTGCTGTGACCGCCTGGCCAGCCCCAGCAACACGGAAGCAGCGGCAGTGTTTCCTAGGGTTTGCCAACTTCTATCGGCGGTTTATCCGAGGCTTTGGTTCCATCGCCTCCCCCCTCTCGGCCCTCACCTCACCCAAGATCCCCTCCCGCTGGTCTGACGAGGCACAAGACTCCTTCAACCCCCTCAAGACTCGCTTCACCACCGCCCCCATCCTTCAGATCCCCGAACCTGAGCGTCAGTTCCTAGTGGAGGTGGACCCATCCGGTGTGGGAGTAGGGGCGGTCCTTTCCCAGCATTCATCCTTTGACCAGAAGATTCACCCCTGCGCCTTATTCTATCGCCGCCTAACCCCCTCTGAGAAAATTATATCTTTGGCAACAGGGAGCTTCTGGCGCTGAAGCTGGCCTTGGAGGAGTGGCGGCACTGGCTAGAGGGCACCAGGGTTCCGTTCGTGGTTTGGACCGATCATCGTAACATTGAGTATATTCAGTCCACCAAGAGGCTCAACTCAAGACAGGCCCGCTGGTCACTGTTTTTCGACCAGTTTAATTTGACCTTGTCCTATCGTCCTGGTTCTCGTAATGTTAAGCCTGATGCTCTCTCCCGACAGTTCCCCGAGTGCCCCGACGAGACCGTTGAACCCTCCACCATTTTTCCAGCCTCCTGCCTCGTCACCTCTGACACCTGGGAGATAGTGGAGAGGGTGCGGGCCGCCACTCTAAATCAGCCTGCCCCCAGTTCCTGTCCCCTCCGCTCCGATGTGCTCCAGTGGGGGCATGCTTCACGGCTCACCTGCCATCCCGGCATCCAGCGGACCTGGGTCTTCCGCCTCCATGAACTGCCCGCCGATGTCGTTTCTGATTGGAGGCCCCAATTCACGTCGGTCTTCCGGAGGGAGTTTTGCAGCCTAGTTGGGGCTTCCATCAGCCTGTCTTCCGGCTTCCATCCCCAGTCCAATGGAGAGACCGAGAGGGTGAACCAAGATCTGGAGACCACCCTTCGCTGCCTGGCAATCCGCAATCCGGCTTCCTGGTCCGACCAGCTAGTGTGGGTAGAGTTTGCGCATATCACCCTCACCTGCTCATCCACAGGCCTCTCTCCCTTCCAATCCCTTCCAGGTATCTGCCACCCCTGTTTCCCGACACAGAGAAGGAGTCCTCCTGTCCCTCTGCACAAGCCCTCATTCGCCGCTGCAGACGCACCTGGGAGCAGGCGCGCACTAGCCTCACCAAATCCGCGGACCGCCACGCTGCCGCCGCCAACAAGCACCGTACACCGGCCCCTGTCTACCAGACTGGCCACAAGGTCTGGCTCTCCAACCGCAACCTCTCCCTTAAGTTGGAGAGTCGTAAGCTGGCCCCCAGGTTTGTAGGCCCCTTCCCCATCACTCGTGTCATTAACCCGGAGGCGGTACGCCGTCGGCTCCCTGGGTCCATGAGGATCCACCCGACATTCCATGTCTCCAGAGTCAACCCCGTCCAGGAGAGCCCTCTGGCTCCTCCCATTCCGCCTCCTCCTCCCCCTCAGCTCGTCGACGGCGGTCCGGTGTACACTGTCCGGCGCCTCCTTCGCTCCCGCCGCCGTGGACGTGGGGTACAGTACCTGGTGGATATCGACCCCTCGCCTGCCCAGCTACCCGCCTGGCGACGGTACCCCCAGTCTACCTGATTGCCTGCCGGTTCCCGAACTCTTGTCTGTCCCTGTTTACTCTGCCTGCCCGACCCTGATCATCTGTGCGATCAATAAAACCTTTGGACTCCCCTGTCACCAGCAGTCTGTGCACTTGGGTTCTGCCTAACCCCCCCGTTACAGATTTGTGTTGTGCGGACGTCATCACGTGACACTTTGTGCGACACACTCACCTAGGGGAATGGACAGAATAGGAAGTAACACAAGGCGTTGGTCCGTGACACCTTTTTCAGGGCTTAAAATCCATCTTCAACAGACCCACGTCGATCACGTCCGCCGTAGCATCAATAATAATTACAGAGCCTAGTAGCCTTTAGGCTAGTCGAGCTACTGGCCAAGATTTTTGAAATTCTAACCGATATGTAACCTGTGTGAAAATACAAAACGATAATAATAATAAGTTATTTTTATGAAATAAGTAAATAATTAAGATCATGGTGATAATCGTAATAAATACGAATACAATTACAGAAATTAAGCATGATACATTCATAATCACACATTATTTATTAATAATGGTGACATTTTTCCTCTCCCTTCGCTCCCTCCTTCCTGCTCTCTTTTTTCTAGATTTCTAGATTCTCCATCTTTTTTCTCATACTGTTTTTCTGAATTTCACATTTTCTAACCCCCCACCAATTCAAACAGATTTCAGCATTCAGGGCTACTTTTCTTTCAGTCTCAGTGGAGGACAGGTGTATCTCATCAGCAGGTGCCCTTGTAACCAAATCAGTGGTAATTAGTGGATGTGCATGCAATAGCTGTATGTAGCCTATAGAGGGAGCTATCTACAATACAAACCAATGTACAAGTGGAGTAGGGTGGGCTGTCCTTGAAGACCTCCCCTCACATGTGCAGTACATTCAGGCAATGAACAGGTGGTGAAGATCCAACTTTTTTTTTTCATTCAGGGGAGGCATATGTAGCAGTTAAGGTTGTCACTGTCTTGCCCAAACCATTCTCACTCACTCCTATCATATTTTGGTAGTGGTGGTCGTTGCCAGAATGTTATTACCTGCCTGGTCACCCAAAATGGCCAATGAATCATACAATAGCATGTAGATATATATAGGTTTTTAAACTTGGGTTAGGCATGTGCATTTCAAGATTTGACCAGGATCCATTGATAGCACTACAATGTTACAAACTACATTACTAATCTGAATTAAGTATGCTGTACCACTCTGAGGTCAGTGTCCCTGAAAAGAAGATGGAGACATTTTCAAAATCAGTTACCCTGGAAAGAAAATTTAACAAAGATTTAGAAGTTAAAAGTTGAACAAAGATAGTATCAGAAGGGGCTTACCCAGGGACAGCATTGGGTCTTGGAGAGTTTACCAGAGAGTACAGGACCTGGTCTATCTGATCTGATCTGATCGTACAGGGGAATCCCACAGGACGTTGAGGCACTTTCGGTTCTCTTAGCCAGAGATGTGGGTGGATAGTGAAGGTCATCCTGCTCTTCCTTTGCTTCCCTCTGTGTTGTCTGAGCCGAGTGAATGGTCAGAGCTAAGGTGTTTTAAAACACAGAAACAGTAAGGGACCAATGGGAAGAGAGGACAGAAGAGTACGTGTAGAACATTTTTTTACTTCCTGTTTTTCTGATTCATTTTGTGATCTTTGGTGGGGATTTGTAGTCCCACCATGCAAGCTTGCTTTGATTCAAGACTCATTCTTCAAATGTGTTCCTTTTTCTAACCACTTCTATGTTTCCTCAAACTGTCCCGGGCTGGGAGTATTGTTCTCAAATAGTTATTTATTTGCTTGGATTACACATCATTACTTCAATCACTCCGTCTGGTCATTCTGCACCCTGGTAGAAGACCCTTAGTTTGTCCTCTTGATCGTGCTGAAGATCTCAACCTAGATCTCACTCTCAACATCAATAGTCTAACTTTAATGGGAATTTTCAACAGAAACATAATTAATTTGCGGAGCCCTTTCACAAGAAGCCTGAAGCACTTTTAACTTATATAACAGCTGTGCCTGCTGGTTCCCTTTACTAGCTAATCTCTTGGCAATCACATTTGCATATTGGCAGAAAGTTCTCAGAGTGGCAGGGCTAGATTAACAGGAACAACTAAAGCAACAACTAGAATTTCTACAGCTGGTTTTGGGGCGTGGGCTCGGGGCATTTGTGTGTCTTAGTCAAGGATGGCTAAGTAAGAAATGGCTTCCTGTCTCCCACCTCCACCCCAGTGTCTGGCCTTCCTCCCTGGGCACATGGTTTCTGGAAGCCATCTTTCTTCTGTTGAAGAGAACAGAGAGATGAAGAAGCAACAGGAGAAATGTATGGCCAATGAGAGAGAGAGAGAGAGAGAGAGAGAGAGAGAGAGAGAGAGAGAGAGAGAGAGAGAGAGAGAGAGAGAGAGAGAGAGACTGACTTATCACCTTATCCACAGGAAGATGAGGAGGGGTATGGGGACCAGTAAGACAGCAACTGCATGAAGCCACTCTGCGTACAGCTACAGTGATGATGATGATGTGTCTGGAAGATACTGAGTGAAGCATCGAACTGCCCTCCGCTATTTCCTGATTACAGGGACCTGATTACACAGATGTGTGTTTAGGTCTAGGTCTTAAGGTCAAAGACGTTAAAAGATGTTAAAGATGTTAAAAGAGGATGATATGTTTATATCAGTGGTACAGCAGGATAATGCATGAGGAATTTAGATGATTCATATTAATGTTGACAGGGTTATGCAGACTTTAAAGGTAAAGTGTCTAGGGTTTAGTGGTATCTAGTGGTCTAGTAATATTTAGTTGGTTATTCACCAACTGAATAACCCCCCTTTTTGCCTAGTTACTTAATCTGATTAGTTGTCTGAGTTATTAGAACAATATATGGCTGTGCCCATGTTTGGAAATCAAGCCAAACCAGTCACAAACCTAGAGGTCAGGAGATCAGGAATGGTATCAACACATTTTAATGTCGAAACAATCGTAATATTGCATGTGTTGCAATGTTTTCTGGTTCTGCACTCCTTGGGGCTTGTGCAGGCGCACTGACCACTCGTGCTTCCAGGCATTTGTCGGAATCTTACGGAAAATTTTGCATGACCTTTCATTAGATATCATACAAACGTTTTTTGAGACCAGCCTGCATGGTTCCAAATTTTTGAAACACGTGTTTTTATATATAATTTAGGTTATTACTTAAACAGAATAGCCTGAAAGCATGAAAAACACCATAAGCCTTTTAACTTACTCACTAAAGTTCATAGACAAACACTGAAATAAAAAGCAAGTTTCTCGCGAGACATGGTATCAAACACATCTTAATGTCGAAACAAGCCTTTTCCACTGAGAATAAAATGAATGTCAACAAAAAATTGTATACATTTGATATATACTTTTTGGGATAGCAGCACCCATATCAACCAACAAAGCAATGTTAGAAAGCGTTTTTTTTTCTGACAAGAAAAATATTCTTAGAAACTAACAAACTAAGCGATATATACAATCAATGAACGAAGATTATGGCAATAAAATACACATTTATTGCTAGAAATGTTATTAAAACCCATTTAATGCTGAATCTATAGTAAAAACAATGCATTTTTTGGACTGTTTAGTTGATGGTGGTATCTGACACCAGTTTACTGTGAATGAAAAGAAGAAGTGAAAACGAAAAAGAGAAGTTAAGAAACTCAGTAAATTGTACATGTTTATAAATGGCTTTGCCTCCACAAGCTGTCCCTTGGGAGGATGAAGCCACAAAGTTTATCTTTGAGAACTATCAGGAGTGCTTACTCAGGGACAGCCTTGGGTCTTTTAAGGTTGATGGCAGAGTAGAGGACCTGCTCTGTATGATAAGACTTTACCAGAGCACCAGCAAACCCACGAGGCACTTCCTGGTTCTTAGCGCGAGAGAAGTGGATGCTGGGATAGTGAGGGTCATCCTGCTCTTCTATTGATTCTCTCCGTGCTGCAGAAGCCGAGCGATTGGTCAGAGCTGGGACGTTGTCATACACAGGACACGGAGGAGACTGACGGGGAGAGAGGACAGAGTAGTTTAGAAAACACTTTACTCTCAAATGGCTGTTCAGAAGCTCATGTTTTCATGGTTCATTTAGGGCCCGTTGGGGGTGACTAGTGCTTCCACAGTGAAGGCCGCTGTAGGTTTCACTTTAGGACTCTTCTGCGTGAACATATTCCTCTTTCTAATCATTGATAGGTTTCAGTGGCAGTTGAGTTTGTAGGAAGTTGAAAAATTGACATCTTTATTTGCTTGGATTAAACATTACTACTTCTATCACCCAGTCTTCTCATTCGGCTCAATGGCAGAAGTCTCTCAGTTTGTCCCCTTGATCTCAGCCTAGATCCCACCCTATATCTAACTCTTGATCTCACAATAAAGGAACCTGGAAAAGTTGGCCTAAATGGTCCAACTTGTCTGGGATTTCGGTACTCATAAAGTTATTTTTGCTATGATTGATTTAACCATGGATATCAGCAATGGGCTAGCCCACAATTGATTTTGCCACATAACGTCAGCAACAGCTGTATGGGTAGTCAACTTATTCAATGATAAATTAGAAATGTAACAATAAGTTAACAAATGTTGATGCTATTTAATTAGAATAAAATTACATCGCGTGAATAGACATGACTAAACATAACGTGAATAGAACTTTAATAAAT
This sequence comes from Gadus morhua, assembly GCF_902167405.1. Classification (NCBI taxonomy): domain Eukaryota; kingdom Metazoa; phylum Chordata; class Actinopteri; order Gadiformes; family Gadidae; genus Gadus; species Gadus morhua. The sequence continues at coordinate 3,892,135 of NC_044063.1, forward strand.
AACCTCGTCCAGGCATGAACACGTTTCTATCTAAGAGTCACGTTAGTATTATAAAAAAGCATTCATGTGATTTTATTTGGTTCCCCTTGCGTGATGGTTCCCCTTTAAAGCGAATCTCTTGGGCATTGTATCTGCATATTGTCATAAAAGTCAAGTAGCGAAAGGGCTAGGAATTACAGAAACGGCTGAAGCAACAACTGCAAGTACATGAGATTTTGGGGCTCGGGGTATTTCCACTACCCAGCAACGGGTAGTGGAAGGAGTAAAGGAGTCTTAGTAACAAATAGCTTCCTGTGTCTCACCTCCTGCCTGGTATCTGGCCTTCCTCCCTGGTCAGGTGCCTTCCTAGAAGCCCTCTTTCTTCTGGTGAAGAGAATAGAGAGATAAGAAGTTTATATCAAATTATTGTTGAGAGAGAGAGAGAGAATATCTCACCTCATCCAGAGGAAGATGATGAGGAGTATGGATGCCAGTAAAACAGCTACAGTTCCTGCTGCCACAGTTGTAGGCCCTGATGATGATGACGATGGAGTGGCTGAAACACAGCGATTTAACACTTGATTCATTTGAAGGATTAAATACTGTCCATGTATATATTACAGCCTAAATGTGACAGATCTCCAATTGATAAAAATGGATACTCTTACTCTAGAGTATACTGGAGATACATATAACTAGGGTGCTCGTACAGCACCAAAGTTAATAAAAGTAGCAACACATAATTTAAGCCAATCACAAATTGAATAGAGCCGTTGCATGAGTCTGTGTCTTACCATCGATGGTGCTGGTACTCAGCACAATGTGCTATTTTATAGAAACAATTACCGGTCACATTAAGGAACATCAAAGTTGAATTCTGAAGTCCAACTGCATTACGAGCTTCACAGTAATAATTTCCTCCAAGCTCAGTTGTGATGTTACTGATGGTGTAGTTCTCTCCTAATTCCTCCACTGAGCCTCCATGTTCCCTGAACCAGGTGTAGTCAGCTGCTGGGTTGGCATCACTGCTGCAGCTCAGAGTCACTGAACCTCCCTCCTTTATCACACCAGGGGGTCTCACGCTCACTGAGGGGGTCTTTGGAGCGTCTGTCATAAGCATAATGATATATATTTACATCCTAAAGATAAGAAACCGTGCACATGTCAGTGGGAACAGAATGCTGTTTTGAATAATAAAATGTCACTGTGATTCCTAGTTTACCAGGCATATAGAAATACATGAATAGCAGCTTAACATTATTGCAAGAAGGTATATAGCAAATATTTTGACATATTAGACGGTACAAATTTGTATTATTATTATTTAACTTCCACTTTTTATTATTATCGTTTTCCACTCACACAGGACATCTATGAAAACCGAGTTGGAGCCCAGATATCCATATTGGTTCTCTGCTTGGCAGTGGTACGTTCCCCTGTCTTTAGAGCTGACTGGGTCCAAGGTATAAGGTTGACTTGGTTCCCAGAGCAGAGGTTGGTTGTCCTTGAACCAGGTGTAGTCAGCTGCTGGGTTGGCATCACTGCTGCAGCTCAGAGTCACTGAACCGCCTTCCTTTATTCCACCAGGGGGTCTCACGCTCACTGAGGGGGTCTTTGGAGCGTCTGTCATAAACACAATGATGTGTTAACATCCTAAAGATAAGAAACCATGTACATAACTACAATGTCAGTGGGATAAAGAATTATTTTTCAAATAATAAAATACGACTGTGGGTCTTATCTTGCGTCCGGCGCAATTTACTTAATCACTGGCGCATGTGTCGTCGCTAGTTTGCAGCTGGCGCAGAGCATTCTTTTCCCTCCAGCGCCACGCGTCGGTAAATCAGGGAATGATCTTGTGCCCCAAGGGGCGGTTCGGCGAAAGGAGGGGGCGCAAACGTTCCCTGGTGCTATTTTGCAGTTTCAGAAACCACTTGCGCCACAAACCAGGACATACCTGGTTTAAAGTCAGTGGCGCGTTGTTTAGATGCTATTTTAAGGGCGCATGTATAATGTTGCTTGTGCACCTCGCGCATACATTTTGATTCTCTCATCTACCTAGTCACCCATTCTTGGTAAATTATTTGGGAAAGAACAGCTGATACAGCGGAAATAAGTTGTACTTTTAAATCAATGCAACTGCAAACACCGTACAGCAAACACATATTTTCTTGACACAGACATCGTGTAAATGCCCATAACTATTAGGATTGATAAGTATTTGATCGTGAGAAAACATTGTTTTACCGCGAGTGAGTGTTAAAAAGAATGAATGAATGCGGGCGTGTGTGTATGTGTAAAAGAATTTATGAATGCGGGCGCGCGTGTGTGCGTCCATCTGTTTAAACACACGCAAACTAAACACGTAACGCATAATACGGTCCATGGCAATGTATATTAACGGGGGGACGCATGCATGTTAGGAACACAAGTCGATAACGATGATGCATACAATACTGATAAGAAACGATGTTTATAATGTATTTCGTATATCATTAAATGGAACCACAGTTACCGCAGATCATATATATTTGTTTCTTTGATTTGAACTGATTTCCTATCTAGTTTCACTTCCTCTATTTGTGTATTTGTTTGTGTGGTTGAAAGTCCAAATTCCTTGTTAATAAATTATTTTACTTTACCCAAAATGTATGTTGCCTCCCCTTTCCCAAGCGAGGGACATAGCAATTATTATTTAACATTTTATTTTTAGTATCATTGTTTTCTTCACACACTGGACATCTATGAAATACCGAGTTGGAGCCCAGATATCCATATTGGTTCTCTGCTTGGCAGCGGTACGTTCCCCTGTCTTTAGAGCTGACTGGGTCCAAGGTATAAGGTCGCCTTGGTTCCCAGAGCATAGGTTGGTTGTCCCTGAACCAGGTGTAGTCAGCTGCTGGGTTGGCATCACTGCTGCAGCTCAGAGTCACTGAACCTCCCTCCATTATTTCACCAGGGGGACTTGGTCTCACAAATGTGTGTTTAGGCCCATCTTGAGGTACATCAAACATGATGTACATTGATATGAATGATATAAAGAGGACATTTGAGGAGTTAAGGGAATGCAGGACGAATTGAGATGATTCATCTTAATGTTGACATGGTTATACAAACTTTAACATCTGTGTTATGATGTTATCCTGTGTGTTTGTTTACTCACATTTCACATCAATAGAGAATGGGTAGGATATTATTTTCCCTAGGTCATTCTCAGCTTTGCAGAGATATTGTCCAGAGTGTGAAGACTGGATGGGATGAAAGGAAAGCTGTTGTCCTTGGACACTGTGTCCGAGGGAATGACCTGTAGTAACCTTGGACCAGGTGTACTTTGCTACTGGGTTGGCCTCGCTGGTGCAGGTCAGATTCACTGAACTGCCCTCCTTTATTACACCAGGGGGAGTCACTCCCACTAAGGGGGCCTCTGGAGCGTCTGTTGACAGTTATATCACATTAGTTATTAAACTAATTGTATTAATAACATTAAGTCAAGTATGTACCCAAGTATAAAAAATAAAGCATGAGGAAGTTAGGCTAGTGTCATGAACATTTTCCAAGCCTTGTATTGAATCCAGGTTATCTTTGAAGAACAGCTTGCCAGTTGTCATTGCAAGTGGCTCATTATGGACTGGCTGCGATCATAATGTCAACAAATAATACAAATACTTAAGAAGCAGTCCATAACCACTGGACAGCTCTTTTCTGTAGCATCTTCCAAAATTAGAATGGAAGGAAATCGATGCAGTCGGTTATCTTTATAATTTGCGCCTTTGTTAGCTTCAAGCTTTGGCTATGAACCCTCTGGTATCCTATACGAGGGGAACTTTTTTTTTTCAAACCTAGTCCTTATCTTGCTTTACATACGAATGGAATCAAAAACAAGTAGTGTATGATTCTGTTCCTCTCAAATCTTAGTACTGCTTCAACATGGACGATAGATGTTCATTCATACTAAGACCACATTTAGTTCTTTACACTAAAGACCCATTATGTTTGTCAGTGCACTGTGGAGTTCTTACACACTGATGGAGAGGGGAGATGTTTGAAACCTGTAGCAGCACATGAAACCCTGTATTCAGAGTTAATGTAGAACCGGTAGGACAATCGTTGACGTCATTGTTGAATTTCATTCCTGTACCAGTTACTGTACATACTGTACGTACGATACCCAGTTAAATGACACATTCTGTGGCATTCCAGCTCTAACCAGTTCTGACTGGTAGGCCTAGGAAGAATGATCACTTCCGTCCAGTGATCTGGTTCAGGGAAGAAATTACACAAAAATGAATAAAAAAAAGAATGCTGATTAAATACAAAAAATAAAAAAAGGCACACATGCACAGACGTACACACTCACACAAGCACACACACACACACACACACACACACACACACACACACACACACACACACACACACACACACACACACACACACACACACACACACACACACAAAAACACACGCATACACACCGTTGAATAGATTCATTAGTAATCAATGTTTACCTGTCACAGATAACTTCACTCCAGGGAGATCACTTAATGCCCCTCCATTGTTTGTTGTAATCCTAAACTTGTATTCAGCAGAGTCACTCTGTCTCAGGTCTTTGATTATCAGTTTACACGTTCCAGTACAGCTGCTCCAGGTACAGCTGTGCCTAAAACAGCTGTATTCAACACGACCTGTGTAGTCTGTATCATCTCTCAGATCAACTGGCTCATTGTGTTTAGTAGTAAACCAGAGTTTTTTCTCCACTGTAGTTCTGTAAGGGTATTTATAATTGCAGCGGATTTCAAATGTTGATCCTCTCAAAGCGCAGATATTACTAGATGAGTAAGTAAATGCCCAGTCATCATTACCCTGTAATGCTGTAAAAAGATAAACACATCCCCTTGACAATGATGTTTCAGATGAAATGCATGATCACAAGGTACATGAGATGGAGGCTTGGTCCAGCTTCAACTGGAGATACATGCTGAACACTGAGCTGTCAGAGAAACGTCCAAGAACAACATGGTCACCAACAATATGCAGCTAGTGAAAAGCTAGTGACACACGTAGTGATGAATACAGTGAGACAGCTATTGATAAACCAGCTACAGCATGGATACATCGTCCTACATCTCATCAAGGGATTGAGTGCACAAACACACACAATACAAGGCAGGAGACCAATCTTGGTCTCCTGCCAAGTTCACAGACTCAACTTAAGCCTGTTGCACTTTAAATAGGAACTAAGTTAACCCATCAATGTTGCACTGAATTCTGAGTTGCCTCGTAATCAGGAAATGGTCAAGAAGCCTGTATAAAATCTCAAATGCAACACTTTATTATTTAGTAAAACAGAACATATTTGTTATTTAAAACAGGTCAATACTCTAGATGTCATTAGATAAATTCACAACATGTTCCACCCTCTCTTCATTCGGGTTGCTTGTCATGTTACACTTTGAAACAGATCAACTTAATGTTCACAACGTAAATGTACAAACCTGGTAATGACAGAAGGAAAGCTACAAAGCCTCTTGCAGCTGTTCTAAGATTCATAATTTGTTTCTCTCAGGGCGTTGTTCTACAGATATAAACAAAATATGCATTAATTTTAACTAAAAAAATACATAGTCCTATGACTGTTATTTGTATTCATCTTATCAAATGAATTGGTTATTGTGCTTGATATATGAATGTTACTTTTCTAAGTAAACAAGTACGATTAAAGCAAAAAATATTCTTACTGTAGAGGAGGTAGCTGGTGTGACAGAAAAAGTCTGTGGAAACTTCTGTGCCTGCAGTTTAAGATAATAACTAGAACAATGGTGTTCAAGCTCTTCCTTCCTTCCTTGGAGTCAAATGCAAAGTAGAAGGAAGATATTCACCCAGACCACATTAAACAAGCAGTGCAGTTTATCAGCTACCCTGAAAACAACTAGGGGTCACCCACACTTGCACAGCAGGGAAAATATATAGCATTTTGATGTAGAATATAGTCATATTATATAGGATATAGATGTAGAATATAGTTATAGAATAAAAATCTAAACTAGATGTAGGATAATGTTTGATCCAGAATAAAGATATAGAATATATAGAATATAGATAGAAAATATAGAGGTATAATAAAGAATATAGGGGTTTAATTTTGTATATTTGGATTATATATAGTTGTTGAATATATATAAAGCTGAGATAAGATATATATATATTATAGAAATAGAATATATATAGAGTTTGAATAGCCTGCTCCATAAAATGTGTCAATATGATTATCTACTGCCACATAGTGGTGAAAGTTGTGATCTGCATTACTTTACAAACATTTGGAATGTATTCATCATCAACACGTTTATTTTTTAAATGTACTAAAATACATGAACCCTCAATGGAGAACTTGGACAGGATACTGAGTATTTCTGTGCCCGTAAAAAAGGCTGCCGGAGGTCAAAATACACATTCTTCCTGATATATATTTATTCAACAAGATTCAGATTCATACACATAAACGATTGCTATATTGAGCAAAATAGAGAGGTTGAAATCCATCAGATCAGAGCTGTACATTTTCAATATCAGAAAAAAACAGACTAAACTGTGAAAAGCGTTGGCCATGTTGGTCAGTTGGGTGGGTAAACCTTCTAGAATCATTGGGGCTCTGTGGACACAATGGATATTTATTCTTAAGGCTACCTAAATGGTTTGCCAAACTAATTTAAAATGGAATGCAGATCTAGAAATAGATGCATTGAGTTGCCATGATTTTCGAAGCCTCTAAAATAGGTTTACCCACCCAACTACCCCAGTATGGCCACTAGGTGAATAAATTCTCCTCACAGCTGTTAAAAGAGTGTCATTGTATGAAGCAACCAGGTTGTGTGCCATGCTGAAGGATACATTTAAACTACAGCTCTACATAAAGAATACAAACCATTCTCTTATTCATTCTATAAACGTTCTAAAGGCACTAGGTATGTTCTCTTTGTTCAAAGCTTTATTAGAAAGATCTGCTGTTGTCGGCTCCCATCGCCTCCCCCACACCTGGAGGGGGGGGGGGGGGGGGGGTCAGGTGTCAGCTGGTCCCACATCCCACAGCAGTGTATCTGTGTGTGGTTGTGTTCTGTGTGTTAATGTTGACTAATGTTAACGCCATTGATTTTCTCACCAGGGCCCCCATGAGCGACTGGAGCCCATCTGCTCTCCGTGATGTCTTCTTGCGGGGTCTGGCTCAACCCCCAAGGGACGCTTGCACTCCCTCTCTGCTCCCGAGCGAGAGGCCATGGAGGAGTACATCCAGAATTCTTTAGCAGCAGGGATCATCCGACCCTCCTCGTCACCGGCCAAGTCCCTGAGACCCGGAATCGACTACCGAGGCCTGAACACCATCACGGTGAAGAACCGCTATCCCCTTCCACTACTCTCAACTGCCTCAGAGCTGCTCCAGGGGGCAATGGTCTTCACCGACCTGAGAAATGCCTACCATCTGGTAGGCATTATCTGTTAAATAAGTTTGTCTTTGTGTACCTGGACGACATCCAGATTTTTTCCCGCAATCTTGAGGAGCACCTCACCCATAACCGGTCGGTTCTCCGCCGCCTCTTGGACTCCTTGTACGTCAAGGAAGAGAAGTGCGAGTTCCATGCGCCCTCTGTCTCCTTCCTGGGATATATCATCGCGAAGGACTGCCTGCAGATGGAGCCAGCCCCTCCGCTCCGATGTGCTCCAGTGGGGGCATGCTTCACAGCTCACCTGCCATCCCGGCATCCAGCGGATCCGGGTCTTCCGCCTCCATGGACTGCCCACTGATGTCGTTTCTTATCAGAGGCCCCAATTCACGTCGGTCTTCCGGAGGGATTTTTGCTTGATTTGTAACCAAATCAGTGGTTATTAGTGGATGTGCATGCAATAGCTGTATGTAGCCTATAGAGGGAGCTATCTACCATACAAGTGGAGTAGGTTGCGCTCTCCTTGAAGACCTCCCCTCACATGTGCAGTACATTCAGGCAATGAGCAGGTGGTGTAGATTCAACTGAGTGCCGGCCAACATTATTTTTCATTTAGGGGAGGCATATACAGGCCTGCCTTAACCTGCCATTAGGCCCTGGGCTGAGGTTTCGTAGGCTCTTACAATCATAGACATCTTATACATCCTATAAGATGTCTATGCTTACAATGAAGATGTGTAACTTATTTCCGACATTTTGCCGTTGTTGACGGGGGGGGGGGGAGTGTGGCTGTGGTGTAAAGGGGCCACTGGCCCTCTTTTTTCTTGGCTGATGATAGGCCTCTGATCTTTGTAAGCCCCAAACAAAAAATCACATTCTCTTGGGCCTTCGCCAATCTGGGCCTATCATGGGCCAGTATAAAATATAAAAAAAAAAAATATATATATATATATATATATATATATATATATATATTTTTTTTTTTTTTTTACTGCAGCTCATGATAGGCCCCCCGATCGGCGTAGGCCCTGGGGCTTCAGCCCAGGCAAGCCCGTGCATTAAGGCGGCCTTGGGCATATACAGCAGTTCAGGCTGTCACTGTCTGGCACACACCATTCCCATTCACTCCTATCAGATTTTGGTAGTGGTGGTGGTTCCCAGAATGTTATTACCTGGTCACCCAAAATGGCCAATGTATCATACAATAGCATGTAGATATAAAACCCGTAGAGTTAAATGCGTATCCTACGTTTTTTAAACTCGGGTTAGGCTTGTGCATTTCAAGATTTGACCAGGATCCATTCATAGCACTACAATGTTACAAACTACATTACTTATCATCTGAATTAAGTATGCTGTGCATGAGGAATTTGGATGATTCATATTACTGTTGACAGGGTTATGCAGACTTTAAAGGTAAAGTGTGTAGGGTTTAGTGGTATCTAGTGGTCTAGTAATATTCAGTTGGTTATTCACCAACTGAATAACCCCCCTTTTTAATTAGTTACTTAATCTGATTGGTTGTCTGAGTTATTAGAACAATATGTGGCTGTGTCCATGTTTGGAAATCAAGCCAAACCAGTCACAAAACTAGAGATCAGGAGATCAGGAATGGTATCAACACATTTTAATGCCGAAACCATCGTAATATTGCATGTGTTGCAATGTTTTCTGGTTCTGCACTCCTTGGGGCTTGTGCAGGGGCACTGATCACTCGTGCTGCCAGACATTTGCAGGAATCTTCAGGAAAATTGTGCATAAACTTTCCGAAGATATCATCTTAACATTTTATGAGACCAGCCTGCATGTTTCCACATTTTTCAAATACGTGTTTTTATATATCATTTAGGTTATTTCTTAAACAGAACATAGCCTGGAAGCATGAAAAACACCATAAGCAGTTTAACTTAACCACTAAACATCATATACAAGCACTGAAAGAAGATTATGATAATAAAAAGCACACTTCTCGCGAGACATGTTTTCAAACACACTTGACTTTATTGCCGAAACACACAGAATATTACATTTTCCACTGAGAATAAAATAAATGTGACCCATGTTTGGTTATCAGTGATTGCAGCTCCCACATCATCCAACAAAGCAATTATGATAGCAAGCGTTTTTTTTCTGACGAGAAGAATATTCTAAGTAACTAACAAACAAAACAAACTATACAAATGCTGAACGAAGATTATGACCATAACATACAATTTTATTGCTAGAAATTGTATTAAAACCCATTTAAAGCTGAATCTATATAAAAATAATGCATTTTCTGGGACATATATTTGATGGTGGTATACAACTCTGACATCAGTTTACTGTCGCTGAAAAGTTAAAAAAAGATAAAGAGAAGTTAAGTAACTCTAAAAATTATACACGGTTTATAAATGACTTGATGAGGAAGTCTCAAGCCACAAAGTTTATTTTAGAGAACTATCAAGAGTGCTTACTCAGGGACAGCCTTGGGTCTATTAAGGTTGATAGCAGAGTAAAGGACCTGCTCTGTATGATCAGACTCTACCAGAGCACCAGCAAACCCACAAGGCACTTCCTGGTTTTTAGAGCGAGAGATGTGGATGCTGGCATAGTGAGGGTCATCCTGCTCTTCTATTGGTTCTCTCTGTGCTGCAGAAGCCGATCGATTGGTCAGAGCTGAGACGTTGTCATACACAGGACACGGAGGAGACTGACGGGGAGAGAGGACAGAGTAGTATATTTAGAAAACACTTTACTCTCAAATGGCTGTTCAGAAGCCCATGTTTTTATGGTTAATTTAGGTTCCCGTTGGGGGTGACAAGTGGTTCCACAGTGAAGGCCGCTGTAGGTTTCACTTTAGGACTCTTCTGCTTGAACATATTCCTCTTTCTAATCATTGATAGGTTTCAGTGACAGTTGACCTTGTAGGATTGTTCTTAAACGTGGAAAATTGACATCTTTGGTTGCTTGGATTCAATATTTCAGTATTGGATTAGACATCAATACATCCATCAGTATTGGATTAGACATCAATACTTCCATCCCTCTTTTTTCTCATTCTGCTCACTAGCAGAAGTCTCTCAGTTTGTCAGCTTGTTCTTAGCCTAGATCACACTCTCTATCTCAATTTTGATCTCACAAAAGAAGAAACGTGAAAAAGTGGCCTCAATGGTCCAACTTGTCTGGGATTTCGGTACTCGTGAAGTTATTTTTAGTATAATTGTATGACCACAGATATCAGCAATGGGCTAGCCCACAATTGAAACTGCAAGTACATGAGATTTTAGAGGTATGGGCTCGGGGTATTTCCACCACACTAGTCGGTAGTGGAAGGAGTAAAGGAGTCTTAGTGAGGAATAGCTTCCTGTCTCTCACCTCCTCCCTGGTATCTGGCCTTCCTCCCTGGCCACGCGCTTTCCTAGAAGCCCTCTTTCTTCTGGGGAAGAGAACAGAGAGATAAGAAGTTTATATCAAATTATTGTTGAGAGAGAGAGAGAGAATATCTCACCTCATCCAGAGGAAGATGATGAGGAGTATGGATGCCAGTAAAACAGCTACAGTTCCTGCTGCCACAGTTGTAGGCCCTGATGATGATGACGATGGTGTGGCTGAAACACAGCGATTTAACACTTGATTCATGTGAAGGATTAAATACTGTCCATGTATATATTACAGCCTAAATGTGACAGATCTCCAATTGATAAAAATGGATACTCTTACTCTAGAGTATACTGGAGATACATATAACTAGGGTGCTCGTACAGCACCAAAGTTAATAAAAGTAGCAACACATAATTTAAGCCAATCACAAATCAAATAGAGCCGTTGCATGAGTCTGTGTCTTACCATCGATGGTGCTGGTACTCAGCACAATGTGCTATTTTAAAGAAACAATTACCTGTCACATTAAGGAACATCAAAGTTGAATTCTGAAGTCCAACTGCATTACGAGCTTCACAGTAATAATTTCCTCCAAGCTCAGTTGTGATGTTACTGATGGTGTAGTTCTCTCCTAATTCCTCCACTGAGCCTCCATGTTCCCTGAACCAGGTGTAGTCAGCTGCTGGGTTGGCATCACTGCTGCAGCTCAGAGTCACTGAACCTCCCTCCTTTATTACACCAGGGGGTCTCACGCTCACTGAGGGGGTCTTTGGAGCGTCTGTCATAAGCATAATGATATATATTTACATCCTAAAGATAAGAAACCGTGCACATAACTGCAATGTCAGTGGGAACAGAATGCTGTTTTGAATAATAAAATGTCACCGTGATTCCTAGTTTACCAGGCATATAGAAATACATGAATAGCAGCTTAACATTATTGCAAGAAGGTATATAGCAAATATTTTGACATATTAGACGGTACAAATTTGTATTATTATTATTTAACTTCCACTTTTTATTATTATCGTTTTCCACTCACACAGGACATCTATGAAAACCGAGTTGGAGCCCAGATATCCATATTGGTTCTCTGCTTGGCAGTGGTACGTTCCCCTGTCTTTAGAGCTGACTGGGTCCAAGGTATAAGGTTGACTTGGTTCCCAGAGCAGAGGTTGGTTGTCCTTGAACCAGGTGTAGTCAGCTGCTGGGTTGGCATCACTGCTGCAGCTCAGAGTCACTGAACCGCCTTCCTTTATTCCACCAGGGGGTCTCACGCTCACTGAGGGGGTCTTTGGAGCGTCTGTCATAAGCATAATGATATATATTTACATCCTAAAGATAAGAAACCGTGCACATAACTGCAATGTCAGTGGGAACAGAATGCTGTTTTGAATAATAAAATGTCACTGTGACTCCTAGTTTACCAGGCATATAGAAATACATGAATAGCAGCTTAACATTATTGCAAGAAGGTATATAGCAAATATTTTGACATATTAGACGGTACAAATTTGTATTATTATTATTTAACTTCCACTTTTTATTATTATCGTTTTCCACTCACACAGGACATCTATGAAAACCGAGTTGGAGCCCAGATATCCATATTGGTTCTCTGCTTGGCAGTGGTACGTTCCCCTGTCTTTAGAGCTGACTGGGTCCAAGGTATAAGGTTGACTTGGTTCCCAGAGCAGAGGTTGGTTGTCCTTGAACCAGGTGTAGTCAGCTGCTGGGTTGGCATCACTGCTGCAGCTCAGTGTCACTGAACCGCCTTCCTTTATTCCACCAGGGGGTCTCACGCTCACTGAGGGGGTCTTTGGAGCGTCTGTCATAAACACAATGATATGTTAACATCGTAAAGATAAGAAACCATGTACATAACTACAATGTCAGTGGGATAAAGAATTATTTTTCAAATAATAAAATACGACTGTGGGTCCTATCTTGCGTCCGGCGCAATTTACTTAATCACTGGCGCATGTGTCGTCGCTAGTTTGCAGCTGGCGCAGAGCATTCTTTTCCCTCCAGCGCCACGCGTCGGTAAATCAGGGAATGATCTTGTGCCCCAAGGGGCGGTTCGGCGAAAGGAGGGGGCGCAAACGTTCCCTGGTGCTATTTTGCAGTTTCAGAAACCACTTGCGCCACAAACCAGGACATACCTGGTTTAAAGTCAGTGGTGCGTTGTTTAGATGCTATTTTAAGGGCGCATGTATAATGTTGCTTGTGCACCTCGCGCATACATTTTGATTCTCTCATCTACCTAGCCACCCATTCTTGGTAAATTATTTGGGAAAGAACAGCTGATACAGCGGTAATAAGTTGTACTTTTAAATCAATGCAACTGCAAACACCGTACAGCAAACACATATTTTCTTGACACAGACATCGTGTAAATGCCCATAACTATTAGGATTGATAAGTATTTCATCGTGAGAAAACATTGTTTTACCGCGAGTGAGTGTTAAAAAGAATGAATGAATGCGGGCGTGTGTGTATGTGTAAAAGAATTAATGAATGCGGGCGCGCGTGTGTGCGTCCATCTGTTTAAACACACGCAAACTAAACACGTAACGCATAATACGGTCCATGGCAATGTATATTAACGGGGGGACGCATGCATGTTAGGAACACAAGTCGATAACGATGATGCATACAATACTGATAAGAAACGATGTTTATAATGTATTTCGTATATCCTTAAATGGAACCACAGTTACTGCAGATCATATATATTTGTTTCTTTGATTTGAACTGATTTCCTATCTAGTTTCACTTCCTCTATTTGTGTATTTGTTTGTGTGGTTGAAAGTCCAAATTCCTTGTTAATAAATTATTTTACTTTACCCAAAATGTATGTTGCCTCCCCTTTCCCAAGCGAGGGACATAGCAATTATTATTTAAAATTTTATTTTTAGTATCATTGTTTTCTTCACACACTGGACATCTATGAAAACCGAGTTGGAGCCCAGATATCCATATTGGTTCTCTGCGTGGCAGCGGTACGTTCCCCTGTCTTTAGAGCGGACTGGGTCCAAGGTATAAGGTCGCCTTGGTTCCCAGAGCAGAGATTGGTTGTCCTTGAACCAGGTGTAGTCAGCTGCTGGGTTGGCATCACTGCTGCAGCTCAGAGTCACTGAACCTCCCTCCATTATTTCACCAGGGGGACTTGGTATCACAAATGTGGGGTTAGGCCCATCTAGAGGTACATCAAACATGATGTACATTGATATGAATGATATAAAGAGGACATTTGAGGAGTTAAGGGAATGCAGGACGAATTGAGATGATTCATCTTAATGTTGACATGGTTATACAAACTTTAACATCTGTGTTATGATGTTATCCTGTGTGTTTGTTTACTCACATTTCACATCAATAGAGAATGGGTAGGATATTATTTTCCCTAGGTCATTCTCAGCTGTGCAGAGATATTGTCCAGAGTCAGAAGACTGGATGGGATGAAAGGAAAGCTGTTGTCCTTGGACACTGCGTCCGGGGGGATGACCTGTAGTAACCTTGGTCCAGGTGTACTTTGCTACTGGGTTGGCCTCGCTGGTGCAGGTCAGATTCACTGAACTGCCCTCCTTTATTACACCAGGGGGAGTCCCTCCCACTGAGGGGGTCTCTGGAGCGTCTGTTGACAGTTATATTTCATTAGTTATTAAACTAATGTTATTATTAACAAATGGTATCAGTAGTGCCAGTAGCCTACCCTGTACTACTGGTAGGCCTACCCTGAGGCTGAAGCCTGCTTCAACATGGACGATAGTTCTTCATTCATACTTAAACTGCATGTACTTTGTTACACTAAAGACCCATTACGTCTAGCCTCGGTGTACTGTGGCGCTCTTACACACTGATGGAGAGCGGAGATGTTCGGATCCTTGAACAGCACATGAAGACCTGTATTCAGAGTTAATGTCGAACCAGTCGATCCTTCCTTGATGTGTTTGAGTTCCATCCCTGTACCAGATGTATGTAACATAACCAGTACGATGACACATACTGTGACATTCCAGCTGTACCCTGTTAGGACTGGAAGGAGGAATGATCACTTTCACCTGGAGATCTGGACCAGGGAAGAAATTACACAAAATGAATTAAAAAAAAAGTACTGTTTAAACAGAAAAAAAAAAGCAGGTGCATCTGGAGACATGCAAACACGCACACACGCACACACACACACACACACACACACACACACACACACACACACACACACACACACACACACACACACACACGCACACACACACACACATTGTGATTCATTGGCAATCAGTGTTTACCTGTCACAGATAACTTCACTCCAGGGTCACCACTATATGCCCCTCCTTTGTTTGTTGTAATCCTAAACTTGTATTCAGCAGAGTCACTCTGTGTCAGGCCTCTGATCCTCAGTGTACACGTTCCAATACAGCTGCTGTAATACCAACAGCTGGGCTCTCCACAGCGGTAATCAACACGACCTGTATAGTTGGTATCATCTCTCAGATCTACTAGCTCATTGTGTTTATTAGTATACCACAGTATTTTCTTCAATGTAAAGGTTTTGGGGTATTCATAGGTGCAGCTGATTTCAACTGTTGATCCTCTCCAAGCGCAGACATTCTTAATAGCTTGGTAAGTAACTGCCCAGCCATCATTACCCTGTAATGCTGTAAAAAAGCAAACATCTCATTTACAATGATGGTTCAGCTGATGAAATGCATGATCACAAGATACATGAGATGGAGGCTTGGTGCAGCTTCAACTAGAGATACATGCTGAACACTGAGCTGTCAGAGAAACGTCCAAGAACAACATGGTCACCAACAATATGCAGCTAGTGAAAAGCTAGTGATACACCTAGTGATGAAGACAGTGGGACAGTGATGAACCAGCTACAGCGGGGTCATCCCTATGTTCCCCGGGTCCTATGTTCCCCGCTTAGGGAATATAGGACCCTTTTTTAAAAAAAGAGGTCATGTTCCCTGTTTTTCCCAAAAAGGGAAAAACGGGTCCCAGTCAATCCCTTGATGAGATGTAGGATGATGTATCCCTGCTGTAGCGGGAGCGTGTCTATGTTCTCCAGTCTCATACAAAGAGGTGAACATAGGACCCGGGGAACTCAGGACCCGGGGAACATATACACGCTCTCGCTACAGCATGGATACATCATCCTACATCTCATCAAGGGATTGAGTGCACAAACACACACAATACAAGGCAGGAGACCGATCTTGGCTTCTAACGATGAGTTCACAGACTCAACTTAAGTCTGTTGCACTTTAAATAGGAACTAAGTTAACCCATCAATGTTGTACTGAATTCTGAGTTGCTTGGTAATCAGGAAATGGTCAAGAAGCCTGTTTAAAAGCTTAAATGCAACGCTACAATATTCAGTAAAATAGAACAAATTTGTTTTTTAAAACAGGTCAATACTTCACCCTCTCTTCATTCGGGTTGCTTGTCACCCCGTTAACAATGTTACCCTTTGAAACAGATCAACTTAATGTTCACAACAGAAATGTACAAACCTGGTACTGATAGAAGGAAAGCTACAAAGCCTCTTGCAGCTGTTCTAAGATTCATCATTTGTTTCTCTCAGGGCGTTGTTCTACAGATATGAAACAAAATATGTATTTATTTTAACTAACAAAATACATAGTCCAATGACTGTTATTTGTATTCATCTTATCAAATGAATTGGTTATTGTGCTTGATATATGAATGTTACTTTTCTAAATAAAACAAGTACGATTAAAGCAAAAAATATTCTTACTGTAAAGGAGGTAGCTGGTGTGACAGAAAAGGTCTGTGGAAACTTCTGTGCCTGCAGTTTAAGATAATAACTAGAAGAACGGTGTTCAAGCTCTTCCTTCCTTTCTGGGCCTCCAAGTCAAATGCAAAGTAGAAAGAGGATATCCACCCAGACCACATTAAACAGGCAGTGCAGTTTATCAGCTACCCTGAAAATAACTAGGGCTCACCTACAGTTGACCAGCGGGGAGCATATATAGCATTTTGATTTATAATGTAGTCATATTACATAGGATATAGATGTAGAATATAGATATAGAATAAAGATATAAACTAGAAATAGGATAACGTTTGATGCAGGATAAATATATAGAATATAGCTATAAAATGTAGAGGTATAATAAAGAATATATGGGTTGAATATTGTATATTTTGATTACATATAGTTGTTAAATATATATAAAGCTGAGATAATATACATATATATATTATAGAAATAGAATATATATATAGAGTTTGAATAGCCTACTACATAAAATGCGTCAATGTGATTATCTACTGCCACATAGTGGTGAAGTTGTGATCTGCATTACTTTACAAACATTTGGAATGCATTCATCATCAACACGTTTATTTTGTACTAAAATACATGAACCCTAGATGGAGAATTTGAACAGGATAGGCTACTGAGTATTTCTGTGCCCGTAAAAAAGGCTGCCAGATATCAAAACACACATTCTTCGTGATATATATTTATTCAACAAGATTCTGATTCCTACACATAAACGATTGATATATTGAGCAAAATAGAGAGGTTGAAATCCATCAGATCAGAGCTGTACATTTTCAATATCAGAAAAAAACAGACTAAACAGTGAAAAGCGTTGGTCATGTTTGTCAGTTGGGTGGGCCTCCCAGAGAGACAGAGAGATGGAAGATGAAAAGTACAATTAAATTCATACTCTTTTTTCTCGATTACCTCGTTTTCTCCATTGTTTTTCTCATCCTCTATTTTGGGTGTCTGATGTTCTCAACATCATTTTCATCATGTGTATCACGTGGTCAGGATGGTTTATCCCTCCATCATTTGTTTTTCCGTCTTTCTCTCGATTTCTCGTTCGGTCCATAATATTTCTCTCATTGTTTTGTGTGGTCCCGTCATCAGGATGGTCATCATTTTTTTTTGCAACCCCGCACCCGAGTCCCATACAAGCCTTCCACATTTATTATTTTGTGTGTGTGTGTGTGTGTGTGTGTGTGTGTGTGTGTGTGTGTGTGTGTGTGTGTGTGTGTGTGTGTGTGTGTGTGTGTGTGTGTGTGTGTCTGTGTGTGTGGGGGGGGGGCTACAAGTTGTTCGTTTTTCGAACGGGAGTTGTTAAATGGCGTTGACATGATAAAATTTGAACCCTTACAATTATTTGGAAGAATAAATCCAAAATAGTAAATAGTGATTTGGTCCAGAACATTAAAGGGTACCCCATTAAGGAAAGACTGTATATTTTTTTTATTTGAAAACCAGTATACCTCTACTCTTACTTATAAATCTAATATAATAGTCCGATTAATTAAATAATTTGTTCTGATCATATCCAGTGCCTGGCTTTACTCCATAATTGACAGGTGTATCACATCAGCAAGTGACCTGGTAACCAAATCAGCCAAGCAGTGGAAATGCGTGCAATAGCATGTATGTAGCCTATAGAGGGAGCTATCTACCATACAAAGCAATGTACAAGTGGAGTAGGTTAAGCTCTCATTAAGACCTCCCCTCACATGTGCAGTACATTCAGGCAATGAGCAGGTGGTGTACATTCAACTGAGTGCCGGTCAACTTTTTCTTTTTTAGGGGAGGCATATATAGCAGTTCAGGCTGTCACTGTCATGCACACACCATTCCCACTCACTCCTATCAGATTTTGGTGGTGTTGGTGGTTGCCAGAATGTTATTACCTGGTCACCCAAAATGTATATATAAAATGTATATATAAAAAAACCCATATGGTTAAACGCTTATCCTTCGTTTTTCAAACTTGGGTTAGGCTTGTGCATTTCATGATTTGACCAGGATCAATTCATAGCACTATTTTGCAGACTACATCACTCATCATCTAAATAAAGTATGCTTAACAATTCCGAGGTCTGGTCAGTGTCCCTGCAAAGAAGACGGGAATCAGTTACCCTGGAGAGCAGATTTTACAAAGATTTAGAAGTTAAAAGTTGAATATCTAAGATAGTATCAGAAGGGGCTTACCCAGGGACAGCATTGGGTCTTGGAGAGTAGACCAGGGTCCAGTTGCACCAGCAGAACGTAAGGTCCCACTTAGGCTACGTTGAACGTAAATCACCCAAACGTTCGACTTTACACTCTACTAAAAAAATAGCAGTTGCACCAAGCAGATAGTTTCAACTTAACACTAAGTTATAACTTATCTTTTACACCTCCCCTCTAGCTGGTGTAAGTTCCATACTAATGATTAAGAACCGTTAAAAGAAAAAAACGTAAAAAGATTTCAACACTAACGCAGGGTAAAGATGGCTATTCGTTTTGAGCAATGGGAAGAGGAGTTTCAATGCGATATGCGCCGGGAACGGATTGTCCGTGACCGTATCGATCCATTTCTTTATTATGATGATGTTGAATTATATGCGCGATTTCGGTTTTGCCGGGCGGAATATTATATTGTTGCATATTCTCGAAGAAAGTTGTCCAATCCCGGGTTGCTTTAACTCACTTCATTTATGATAAAGTCGGCAGGTTTCGGTATGGTAACTGAAGCTATACGGAGGGAATTCGCGAGTGAGAGGAAAATACCGTGATCTACTTCAAGCCGTCTACCTATTGATCTCTCCTCTTCTATGGGCCACGGGCAGAGGCCCGTGACCCTTCGCGGGTGTCGCTGAAAATCTCTGGCGATCCCCACCACGTGTCCTCAGGTAGAGACCGCCAAGTGGGCGTGGCCTAGTGGGCGTGGCCGGGGTGCCGTAATGGCTTCGGCTTCTTCATATATTTAAAAGGCGCTGCCATCTGTGGCTGGAGCAGCCTCTAATAAGGTCTTGCTCCCCTTGTGGCTATGTATAGTATTTACGGCTTATATGTTTGGTCCTGCTTCATTTTGGTCTATGTGTGGGTAGCTTAGATTCTTAAAATACGTAACAATATTTATTTATTTATTATAAAATCCGCCATCAAATAGCTTAACCTCACGCCTATACCGTCCAAGCAAATTTTAGAGAATAAATGACTGAAACTGTTTTGTTTGCCCTCTCATTTGGGTGCTAAAGCGTCTTCACTCGGATAAGGTGGAAACTTGCCGGTATTTCCTGTTTACATTGTTATCTGTCAATGATTGGCTTGAAATTATCTAAACGTCATTAAAAGCGACACTGGTAGGCCTACACTTTATGCACTACTAGTAACGTTACAACTTAAGTTATGGTGGTGCAACCAAAATTTAGAACACCTTTAGTTTGACACTAGCTACGTCGAGCGTAGGGTTAAGGCAGACTTTACACCCGTACTTATGATCGGCTTTACGT
Organism: Gadus morhua; assembly: GCF_902167405.1. Taxonomy (NCBI): domain Eukaryota; kingdom Metazoa; phylum Chordata; class Actinopteri; order Gadiformes; family Gadidae; genus Gadus; species Gadus morhua. Next base: position 3,912,198 of record NC_044063.1, read on the forward strand.
TCTGCTGGTGCAACCGACTGCAGAGAGTAAAGGACCTGGTCTATCTGATCTGATCGGACGGGGGGATCCCACAGGACGTTGAGGCACTTTCGGTTCTCTTAGCCAGAGATGTGGGTGGATAGTGAAGGTCATCCTGCCCTTCCTTTGCTTCTCTCTGTGCTCTCTGAGCCGAGCGAATGGTCAGAGCTGAGGCATTTTCAAACACAGAAACAGAAAGAGATCGATGGGCAGAGAGGACAGAAGAGTACATTTATGAAGCTTTACACTTCCTGTGTTTCTGGTTCATTCAGTGATCTTTGGTGTGGATTTGTGGGCCCACCATGCAGCCAGATGTAGACGTCACTTCCAGACTCATTCTTTAAGCGTGTTCCTTCTTCTAACCACTGCTAGGTTTCCTCCGAAAGTCTTGGGCTGGTATAGTGTCATTCTCAAATATATTAGAATAAATATATTATAGATATTTATTTGCTTGGATTACAAATCATTACTCGCAGCATTCTGTCTGGTCATTCTTCTCACTGGCTCTCAACCACTCTCGTTATCAATAGTTTATCTTGTATGCAAGGGCGTAGGAACCAGGGGGAACAGATGGGACCCCTTTTCACAACAACCATGAAGCACTACTATCTTACAATATAACATAGCTATGCCTGCTGGTTCCCCTTAAAAGCTAATCCCTTGGCAATTATATTTACATATTGGCAGAAAGTTGTCAGAATGGCAGGGCTAGGCTAGGAACAACTAAAGCAACAACTAGAAGTTTTACTTGTGGTTTAGGGCGTGGGCTCAGGGCATTTGTGTGTCTAAGTCAAGGATGGCTAAGTAAGAAATGGCTTCCTGTCTCCCACCTCCACCCCAGTGTCTGGCCTTCCTCCCTGGGCACATGGTTTCTGGAAGCCATCTTTCTTCTGTTGAAGAGAACAGAGTGATGAAGAAGCAACAGGAGAAATGGATGACCAATGAGAGAGAGAGAGAGAGAGAGAGAGAGAGAGAGAGAGAGAGAGAGAGAGAGAGAGAGAGAGAGAGAGAGAGAGAGAGAGAGAGAGAGAGAGAGAGAGAGAGAGAGAGAGAGAGAGAGAGAGAGAGAGAGAGAGAGAGAGAGAGAGAGAGAGAGAGAGAGAGAGAGAGAGAGAGAGAGAGAGAGATGGAGAGACTTATCAACGTTTCCAGAGGAAGATGAGGAGGGACATCGGGACCAGTAAGATAGTCAATGTATGTACAGCTACAGAGATGATGATGATGATGTGTCTGGAAGGTACTGAGTGAAGCATTGAACTGCCCTCCACTATTTCCTGATTCCAGGGACCTGATTACACAGATGTGTATTTAGTTCTTGAGGTCAAAGATGTTAAAAGATGTTAAAGATGTTAAAAGATGATATTGTTTGTATCAGTGATACAGAAGGATAATGCATGAGGAATTAAGATGATTCATATTAATGTTGACAGGTTTATGCAGACTTTAAAGGTAAAGTGTGTAGGGTTTAGTGGTATCTAGTGGTCTAGCAATATTCAGTTGGTTATTCACCAACTGAATAATCCCCCTTTACTTAGTTACTTAATCTGATTGGTTGTCTGAGTTATTAGAACAATATGTGGCTGTGCCCATGTTTGGAAATCAAGCCAAACCAGTCACAAACCTAGAGATAAGGAGATCAGGAATGGTATCAACACATTTTAATGCCGAAACCATTGTTTTCATGTGTTGCAATGTTTTCTGGTTCTGCACTCCTTGGGGCTTGTGCAGGCGCACTGACCACTCGTGCTACCAGACATTTGTCGGAATCTTACGGAAAATAAGATATCATACGAACGTTTTTTGAGACCAGCCTGCATGTTTCCACATTTTTTAAATACGTGTTTTTATATATAATTTAGGTTATTACTTAAACAGAAAATAGCCTGGAAGCATGAAAAACACCATTAGCAGTTTAACTTACTCACTAAACATCGTATACAATCAGTGATATAAAAAGCATGTTTCTCGCGAGACATGTTATCAAACACATCTTAATGCCGAAACAAGCATTTGATGGTGGTATCAGACATCAGTTTACTGCAAATGAAAAGAAGAAGTGAAAACGAGAAAGAGAAGTTAAGAAACTCAGTAAATTTTCAACGGTTTATAAATGGCTTTGCCTCCACAAGCTGTCCCTTGGGAGGATGAAGTATCAAGCTTCAAAGTTTATTTTCGAGAACTATCAAGAGTGCTTACTCAGGGACAGCCTTGGGTCTTTTAAGGTTGATGGCAGAGTAAAGGACCTGCTCTGTATGATCAGACTCTACCAGAGAACCAGCAAACCCACGAGGCACTTCCTGGTTCTTAGAGCGAGAGATGTGGATGCTGGCATAGTGAGGGTCATCCTGCTCTTCTATTGGTTCTCTCTGTGCTGCAGAAGCCGAGCGATTGGTCAGAGCTGAGACGTTGTCATACACAGGACACGGAGGAGACTGACGGGGAGAGAGGACAGAGTAGTACATTTAGAAAACACTTTACTCTCAGTTGGCTGTTCAGAAGCCCATGTTTTTATGGTTCATTTAGGGACAGTTGGGGTTGACTAGTGCTTCCACAGTGAAGGCCGCTGTAGGTTTCACTCTAAGACTCTCCTTCTTGAACATATTCCTCTTTCTAATCATTGCTAGGTTTCAGTTTGCTTTGTTTGCTTGGATTATACATCACTACTTCTATAACTCAGTCTTCTCATTCTGCTCACTGGCAGAAGTCTCTCTGTTTGTATATATATATATATATATATATATATATATATATATATATATATATATATATATATATATATATATATATATCACTCTTGATCTCACAAAAAAAAAGGAACCTAGACAAGTTGCCCCAATGGTGCAACTTGAGCAACAAGGGATTTCGGTGCTCGTAAAGTTATTTTTGGTATAATTGATATGACCACGGATAACAGCAATGGGCTAGCCCACAATTGAATTTGCCCCATAACGTCAGCCACAGCTGTGGGGGTAGTCAACTTATTTAATGATGAATTAGAAATGTAACAATAAGTTAATAAATGTTGATGCTATTTAATTAGAATGAAACTACATTGCATGAATAGACATAACTAAACATAAAGTGAATACAACTTTAATACGTAACCTCGTCCATTGACAAGTTTCTATCTAAGAGTCACG